>NC_022012.1:12636650-12654054 GCF_000317375.1 Microtus ochrogaster | reverse complement strand
TGTAGACCAGGCTGGTCTCGAACTCACAGAGATCCGCCTGCCTCTGCCTCCCGAGTGCTGGGATTAAAGGCGTGCGCCACCACTGCCCGGCGATTCCCTTATGTGTGGATAGCAGTATTATCATAATCCAAGTTTACGTCATTGAAGTCATCAGTGATGCTGCCTGTGGTTTCCTTGTCTCTCCCCATCATGGTCAAAACAAGTCAAACAAATTCTGTTTCCCTTGAGATTTCTTCTTATTTTAGGAGACAAAGGTAAAGATGACATCCAGTTAAGGTTTATCTGAACATATTCACTGTGATAAGCGTCTCACTTCATCCACACATGTCCTTTGTCGCACTAATTGATTTATAATACATGCTTATGTAAGTTAACTTGACATAGTCAGGGAAAGAGCAGCACAACATGGAAGAAGTATATTCTTTATGTACCTTCACCAAACATGGTATTGGCCTTTTACAACAAAATGTCACCATTCTTATGAAAATGTCAAGTGAGATTATTTAAATTTTTTTTGAACTCTGAATTAGTTGACTCTTCCTTTTGGCAAGGAATCAATGGGACTGTCCAAGATTAATGCAGACAAAGTCATTTGTAGAAGCTTTTTCCAACATTTTGCCTGCTTTCAGACTCCACCTATGAAACTACTTTTCCTTCAGCTCAGTCCCCAGCACCGACCTTTAGAAAACAAAGGCAGAAGGGGAATTTACTGTACAAACACAGCTGGAGATAAACATAAGAAAAACATTGACTTTGCTGGGCGTGGGATCTTCTTGGATCACATTCTTTGTTCACAATGAAGTGAATGAACAATTGAACTTTATGGAAATAAATAAACAAATCACTGATATCCCCATATTACAGAAAAAAGTTCAGATACTGCTAATTATGGAATATTTTACCAAGTATTAACATATAAGTACATTGAACTGGCAATGCTTCCAAATGTATATGTAAGATTAGATTTCAAGCACTTTGTCTCCATTTTAAGGTGGAATAATGCTGTTTTGAGACTGCTTTCTTACCACGGAAGGCAAATTAAGTGTCTCTTAATTCTGGTGGCATCTATTCTGCTTAAATTAATTTAGTTTCTCAGGCACTCAGTAATTTGACTGCACTAGCCTTCTGTAAGAATGAGAAATGAGGAAAGGGAGTAAGATGAAAAGAGGAGCGTTCAAGGCAAGAGTTTATCAAAGTACAGGTGAAAGTGTCTCACTTTGTAATCATATAAACAGACATGTGAAGAGAGTGGGGGGGGCGGAGAGCGAGCTATTAAAGACCAAGAGTCAATATACACTCCCTCCTTTCTACATTTTACTTCACCCTTCCTTCAACTAAAATAAATTATTCTTGATAGAAATTTTTATTCTTGTCAACTAACCCCTTGCATACATCACAAAGGACCCCTACAGTGAAGCAAGGAAAACATAATCTCGACAGAAGCACCTCAGTGCAGAGTGTTAGGGGCATGTGAATATTTGAGATGACTTCTCCGTGAGTTCATAAGATTGTGTTAGCAGCAGATCAAGCACTGACAAGAAGTCATAATAAAGCAAGTGTTCTGTCATTGCCTGGGAAATGTAAAATAAATGGATGCTTTGCCCTGGACAAAACGAAGATACAGATTATTTGTCTTATTTTATGTCAGTATGTTCTTGAGGAATGCAATTAGTATGGAATTCATGCCTTTCCATGCTTAAAACAGACCATCTGTGTCTATGATATCTTTATGCATGGCACCCTCAAAGCAGGAGAAACATATAAAAGCCTTGTAAAAGCTCATCTCTAGAGAGACCGTGATAAAACAAGCACTCTATAACATGACAGAATGTTATCCTGGAGGTCACTAAATCTACACATACATGAGGTAAAGCCTGGAATTGTAGCATCTAGTTGTGTATGCAACTAAGAGAACAGAGATAATAAGACAAGCTGCCTTTAACTTCCTGCATTGTGCAGTGTTTGAAACATAGCCTCCTGGTCTTCAGATCCAGCCCTGGGAAATGTAATGTAGTCTCTCTGATGTTGAAAGTGACCTAGGGTGGTTCATAATTTGCTTAGGTGTATTTAGTAGGTGATTGGTGGACTTAGGGTTTGGTTCTGTGACTTTCAAGAGCCTAAGACATTACATGACAGCATTTCTCAGTAGCTTTGAGCAGGTTGCTGTGTTTGTTTTTAAAAAGACACCATACATTTTTTATAGACTTTTGTAGGTGAATTCTCTGTTTTGGGAATTTTTGTTGTGTCAATAAAACTCAAAGCCATCCTGAGTTAAGGCAGAGCCCTAAGAAATTTCAACTAAGTACTAAATTTTGAAGTTGTCTGAGAACAGGTAGTGATTTTATATCAACTATGGGAGGGATGCCTGTTCATTTTTAATGACAGTTACAGAGATAATAAAATAATGGGCTGTGTGTGCATGGGTACTTAAGAAAAAAACCTTCAGACTACCACTTATCAAAAGTATATTCTTTCAAAATTGTGGTGATATCAATGGTCATCGAATCAAAATGTCTTGTCATAAATTTTTACTTATATATATGCTTATATAATAATTAAATATATGTTCTTTTTTGGTAGGTTTGAAAAATGCTTTAAAATCATATGTGTCTTTTCTTTGTGTGTGGTTTAAACACATCATACATCATGTATGTAAATGCACTGTTTGCCAAGTGTGTTGTATCCTAAGGTCCATAGGCAGAATTTTCCTTTTTGTTGTACATAGCTTTTTGTAATTGTAATAGATGTGTTTCTTATATCTAATAATATATGTACATATTGTTGGTATGTTTATACTTGTCTATCTCTTGTCCCAAGACTATGTTGATATCTTTCTTGTCTTTAGTCCCTGGTTCTTCTACCCTGCATAGGTTTGAATGCAAAAATCTTTCAACCTCTAACACAGCTATTAAATTATAATGCTGACCAGATCTCTGTTTGACAGTGCCTGCTCTGGAGTTCAGAATACCAGGGATTTGCTGGATCCCTGTGACCAGCTCACAGTGTGTTTGGGAGGGGTAGGTAGATGTGACTGGAGTGTGAGTGCTGTGGAGAATGTCCAGAGGGAGCGGCCCTTCTCTTAGGTGAAGAAAGGAGATGAGATACTCATGATTAGCCATGGTATTGGTGGGTTTATGAATCTTCTTTCCTGTTTTGTTTGTAGCCAGTTTCTGCATAGACCTGGAGCAAGAAATCTTGGGCATGTGGCAGTGCTGTGCCACGTGGGCAGAGGGACAAAAGCAGAATCCAGGACCTTGTTGTACCAGCTGAGGAACCTGTGTGCTAATGGCAATGCTTACAAACACCAGGGTTTAACTGAGTGTGAATCCAAAGAAAAACTCAAACACTTCACATCTAAGAATTACTCTTTAGCTATTTGATACTTTAAAACTTAAAACTGTAAGTCAGCATTTATTTTGCTACTGAAATTAAATACTTAACATAGTTTACCAAGGCTGAGTGTTATCTATACTGTTTTAGCTCCTTACAATAATCCTGAGGTCTAGTTATTTTTTTTCTCTACTTTATAGACAAGTCGAGTGAACAGCAGAGGTGACATTTTAGGCTTATCATTGTTGTGATGAAACATCATGACCAAAACAACTTAGAGAGGAAATGACTTTTTTTGCTTATACTTCCATGTCGTAGTCCGTCACTGAAGGAAATCAGGATAAGAACGCAAACAGGGCAAGACCTTAGAGCCAGAAGTTGATGCAGAGGTCATGGAGGGGTGCTGCTTACGGACTTGCTCCCCATGTCTTTCTCAGCTTGGTTTCTTACAGCACCCAGGACTACTAGCCAAGGGATGGCACCACCCACAATGGACTGGGCCCTCTAACATCAATCACCAATTAGGAAAATGCTCTAAAGTCTTGCTTGCAGCCTGATTTTTTAACTTAATATTTTTATTGATTATTTGGAAATTTCACAAAATGCACCCCAATCCCATTCACTTCCCAGTTCTCCCAGGTCCACTCCCCCTTATCACCAACCCCAAAACAAAAGAAGAAAAAAAAGTTAAAAAAAATTACCAAGTTCAATTTGCATTGCTCATATTCTTCCTGGAGCATGGTCAAGCTCCCAGTGACCAGCCCCTTAAAGATAACTGAGTCCTTCCCCTACCCCATCCCCAACAGATGCCATCAATTATGAAGAGTGAAACTTCATCGTCCTTATGACAATTTTTAGGCATCCTCTTCAACAGTTTTTTTTATAGATTCTTTCTTTGTTTGAGGGGCTGTGAAAGTGGGGGTAGAAGTGCATGGTGTGATAAAAGCTGGAACCCATCATCATGAAGGAGCTTTGAGGAGCTTCAGAGACCCAGGGAAGCTGTGAAGGTAGATGAAGTGGTGGCAAAGGAGTCTGCAGAGCCCATAGTGTCCATGATAAAACTAGAGATGGGCAGGTTCATGGGAGGAGGATTTTGAAAAGTGGACTAATGAAATTAGAAGGAAAGATGGAGAAACAGAGCCAGATGCATAGGCGAGAATGGTGAAACTACAGATGGTGAAGCCGTGGTCCATGCTGTTGCCAGAAACCAAGTGGAAGTCCATGATCTGTGCAGCTGGTGACAATAAAGGCAGCAGAGCTTCTTTTGTAAAGGTATGGATGACTGCAGATTCACAGTTGAGAATGAGAGACATAAAAGGCTTCTGTTGCAGCCTAATGTTAAGGCCACGTTTTAGCAATTGAAGCTTCCTTGTCTCAGATGACTGTCGCTTGTGTCAAGTTGAAATAAACTAGTCAGTGTGGATGCGATCTTTACTCCAATGTGTGAGATGCCAAAGCCTGTACTCCCTTTATTACTTGATGTTGTTTCACTGGCAGAAAGAGTAGAGACTCTTTATTCACTGGCAGTTGCTTGGTTTTGCTTTAAGAGTTCCCTGTGCATTCCTTCTGCAATGTGTACTTCATGAATACTCTTTGAAATGAATATTTCATATTTACGAGTAAACATTTGTCACCCTTTATAACTAAACAGTGCATGTAATTAATGTTACAAAGACCAACTCTGCTGACCTGCACTATGAAAACTATGAATAACTTTGCAGGAAGTACTTTTTATGCATTATTTTGAACACTTAAAATAACTGGCATTAATAAGTATAGTTTGTATTTCATCTTTTGGCCTTTAGTATATATGAACATTTCTTGTTATACATATTGATCAGCTTCATACTCTGAAAATAAATGGTTATTAAGGCAAAATAAATGCATATGAAAGAAACAGAAGACAGAAGAATGAAGTGAAAGAAGAGCAAAAAGTAAACCCATAGGACCATGTGATAAAAACCCAAAAAAGCAAGACATAAATTTACACCAAAACATTTTTTTTTTTTTTGGTTTTTCGAGACAGGGTTTCTCTGTGGCTTTGGAGTCTGTCCTGGAACTATCTCTGTAGACCAGGCTGGTCTCGAACTCACAGAGATCCACCTGCCTCTGCCTCCCAAGTGCTGGGATTAAAGGCGTGCGCCACCATCACCCGGCACATCAAAACATTTTCAAATGTTTGCCTGATGGTGAGATGGTCAGATATATCTGTTCTTCCAAATTACGTTTTATTTCTCTTCATTTTTTTTTTTTTTTGAGTCTTGGCTCTAATGTGCATCAGAAAAACTGCTTTCTCTTAGCCACCATTTTTTTGAGGGAGACTTCTGTGGTCTTTATGGGTAAAAAATGAGAACCAGGGAAGAGAGTATAGAGGCAATGTCAAGGGACTCCAATTGCTGTAAACTTGGCAAAGCATGATTGGGAAAACAAAACTAAACATACAGTCCAAAGTTTAAAGTTGATTTTGTTGTCTGTCAGAGAGACATCACTATCTCTTTCAAGGATCAAACTGTCTTTAGAAGCTCATCATGACTGAATAAGTTCTTAGCATATTTATCATTTTGGAAATTATTTGATCATCAAACTCTGTCTTAGTTTATGTCTACCCAATACAAACCTAGGCATGCTTGGGGAGAAAGAAGCTCAGTTGAGGAATGACTTCTATCAGAATGACTTGTGGGCATCTCTATGAAGCATTTTTCTGATTTTTAATTTATGAAGGAGAGTCCAGCCCACTGTGCGTGCTATCAGCTCCAGGCCGGTGGGCCAGGATGTGTAGTAATGCTGGCTGAGTATGAGCCAGAGAAACAACCCAGCATTTCTCCTTTGCCTCTGTGTCATTCTTGTCTTCATGTTTGCTGGAGTTTCTGCCTTGACTTCCCTGTGAATGGATTATAATCTATGAGCTAAAATAAACCTTTTCCTCTTCAAGGTACATTTGGTCATAGTGGTTATCACAGCAACAAAGAATCAAATTGGGATAAACCTTCAGCATTGACTTTGAAGTATACAGAACATTCTTGAATGAAACTGGCTCTGGTGATATTTCGTTTGTGCTGTAACAAATAAAGCTTGCCTGAAGATCAGAGTGCAGAGCTAGCCACACCAGTTAGCCATAGAGGTCAGGCAGTGGTTATATAGACCTTTAATCCTAGCACACGGGAGACAGAAGCAGAGGGTTCTCTGTGAGGTCAAGGCCACTCTGACCTCCACAAAATTGATACAGTCTAAAAGAGAAGCAGAGCCAGGTAGTGGTGGCTCATACCTTTACTCTCAGTACTTAGGAGTCATAGACCTTTAATCTCAGCACTAGGGAAGAAGAGACAGGAAGTGATGTGGCTCGGCGGAGAGAGGAATATAAGGCGGGAGGAGACAGAAACTCAGTGCATTCAGCCTGAGGACTTGCAGAGGTGGGATAACTATTTGGTCTGAGGATCTTGTAGAGATAAGAACTAGTGGCTGGCTGGTCTGCTTCTCTAGTATTTCAACTTTCACTCCCTATTATCTGACTCCAGGTTTTCATTGTTAAGACCAATTAGAATTTACACTACAAATGGGTAAAAGGACTCTCTGGAGAAATTGATTAGATCTGAATCCAGAATGACTCTAGAGGCCTTCTGTCTCACCTACAGTTTTAGACAATGACTGTTGTGGCCTAGCTGTTTTTTGAGTGTGTCCTTCAATGCTTCCTCTGTTAGAATCTGTCACCAATGTGACAATACGGAACATCTAAGAGATCGGAGGCATGTGGCATTTCTTCCTGTCTTTACTGAGATATGATCTCTTCTCACCAAATGTATTTTTACCATCCTGGAATACGATGCTGTTAGGGACTCACCAAATGCCAGACCGTACAGAGCACGTGACCTTTGATTTTAAACTCACCAGAATATAAGCTAAATTAACCTCTTATTTCTGTAAGTTAGCCTACCTCAGACATTCTGTTTCAGTAACAAAGCGAACTGATAGTACTTATTATATAGTGATATTTTGAGAATTAAGAAAATTTGTATGTGAAAATTATACAGAATTCTGTTCAGATATATGTTTGAGTATGTTGCAGTATAATTGGAATGATGTGTTACCTTTTATTATTTTTGTTTAGTTTTATTAGCACTTTAACTTTACAAATTAATAGTTTTCAATATGACATTTCTATACATATATATGATACCTTTCGAAAGAAACTAAAGCTGTAAGTGCTTTCCTATTCATTTAGAAACAATACTGCTCAAAAAATTACTTTCTAATTGTGTGTGAGTGCTCATACTTGGTGACATGTTGAGCTTACACATTTTCATTGCCATCCACAAGGCTTTCTTTTTACATCTTCATAATTAGGAGCCTAACATTTAAAAAAAACTTCTGAGAACTAAGAATAACTCGTTTCAAAACAAACTTTATTCAAGATAAGTATGTATTTCTTTAAATATCTTTGAATGTATCTGAATTGTCCTAATTAGGCAAACATCATGGGATAGACTTGTTCCTTTAGCAGTTCATGGGTAGTGTCAGGCTTTCAGCTTCTTGAAGGCAATGCTGTAACTGCACAGCTGCTCAACAGAGTCTCGCATTGTTCTTGTGCACTGTGAAGCTAGTATCATATTAAGCTGAAATCAACCACTCAGGCTGCTTATTAGAAGGGTGACCATACGATTTATTTTGTAAATTCAATGCCTTTGAAAGTGAAATGTTGATATTAATAAGGAGGCTGGGACAACAGGGCTCACGTACTGCCCTAGCAAACAGGAGTGTGTGGTTAAGCTTCAGGTAGCTGAGAAGAATGCTTATAGTTCATGGCCAATGACATTGCTTCCTGTAAAGAAGCTATAGGAGCACTCAGGGTAAGAAAAAAAAAGAAACAACCCTCCTATAATGGGACCAGACATCCTTAAACTGCTTTTATCAAAAGAGTTTTGTTTACCAAAGAGCAGGTATCATATTTAAAACATAAGTACCTCTATTCATCATTAATCCCTGGGAAACAGAAGGCTCCTGAAATGTGTTTTCATAATAAATATTTTCATGTGGCTTCAGTCTCCTCACTGAGCCATTTATCTGGTCAGTGGAATCATAATGATTGCCTTGTTGAGCTGTGGACAGATTCTTCTAGCCTGTCTCCAGTTGTGTGCTTGCTAATTTATCACTGTCAGGTGACCTGCAGGGCAGAGTCCTGGTTTCAAATGCCATCTCCAAACACAGTGGCAGTGGGAAGCCACAGAGGTCTACCGAGGAAGGCATATTTGAAGGATGTTTGAAACCGTATAAATGGTCAGACTTTATTTTGATGCTAATCTTATATTAAACCCTACTGTGTGTCTTGAAAATAATGGGATGGAAATGACCTAAAGGAATTTGACTCTCCCTAGGAGCCATCTTCTCTTTTACTTTATTTATTAGTGCTTCACATTTAGCATTTATTAAACTGTTTTAAAATATTAAACTGAAAAGATCCTTCCGCCAATTAATTGAAAGCTTGAACAGCAGCTAATGCTTACTCCCAAGTTTATATCACTGTTTCTCTTATTCACATTTAGCTGAAGGCACAACAATGGTATGCTGTGGGACAATGATCTTGTACCCTGTAAAGATTTGTCACTGTATTGGTTTAATAAAATGCTGATTGGGCAGTAGTTAGGCAGGATGTATACGTGGGGAAACCAAAATAGGAGAATTTCGGGAAGAAGAAAGCCTCAGCCTGTAGTCATCACCCAGACACAAAGGAAACAAGACGAGAACACCCCACTGATAAAAGGTACCAAGCCATGTGGCTAACATAGATAAGAATTATGAGTTATTTTAAGATGTAAGAGTTAGTTAATAAAAATCCTGAGCTAATAGGTCAACTAATTTATAATTAATGTAGGCCTCTATGTGTTTCTTTGGGACTGAACTGCTGCAGGACCAGGAGGGACAGAAACTTCTGTCAACAATGGTATCAGCAAATCTTCACTTTTAGACGCATAAAGTCCCACTCAGTGGCTGTGTCTCCTATTTTTTTTTGTTTTTTAGACTTTATTGCTATTGCTCTCTGGCCTTGGTAGCTCTGCCTTGTCTAGTGACAACTTACTTCTAGTTGAATAGAGTCAAATGATTTCTGTCCTCAAATCCTTGTGTTTTTATTATAGATACAGAGACTCCTCTCTTGAGTAAGATTTCATACATCAGTGAGACTACCTATAGTAGTGGCAATTTAGATTTTAACAACACTGGAATTTATTATTCTGTACAAAAGATAATTGCTAATTGAGTACATTTACATAATCTGTAAGTGCTGGTCTGTTCATCAGAGAAGGAACTACAAACAGGACTGAGATAGTGTACACACATCTACACACACCTACACACTTACACCCAAACCCACACACACCTACACACACACACACTCCACAACACACACTATTATTGTGAATAAATATGACAGTTTTGAGCGAGAAATGAGCCATTAAAAGGCCACAGGGTGCTTCCTGTTTACTTCTGCCTTTGCACTTTACCAAAAGGGTAAATACAAAATTCAGCTGTTTTCCATTATTCATCTTATTATCTTGATGGGACAAAAGCAGAAAGTAAAGAAGTAGAGAGAAGAAAGTCAAGAATTAAGAGACAGACAGACAGACACACATGCACACACACACACACACACACACACAGAGAGAGAGAGAGAGAGAGAGAGAGAGAGAGAGAGAGAGAGAGAGAGAGAGAGATAGAAGTAGGGAGAGAGGAAGGGCCAAAGACAAGGAAGGTCAAAAATTGGATTTGAACTTAAGCCTGAAATTTTCCTTTCATAGTGCAAGAATTTTAGCTGATACTTTGCACATGGTAGTAGTAGAGCAAGCACTCTACTAATCTGCTAGAGAGGTCTTTGCACTGTGAAAGTTCCTGTGCATTGGCTCTGTCCTTAACTCCTTACCGTTTCATTATATGAATGAACCGTAATCCTATCAGACTGCAGATTGGTGCTTATTTAATATAAAACATATGACTCTTCCATCCCAAACTTTCATGTTGCCTCTATTTTTGACAATAATTTGAATATTGAGCTTTTGGACATCATTTTTTTCTAGTGAAAACCTCTAAAACTTGCAAAAAATAAATAAATAATTTTTGATATGGAAATACTAATTTCATTCAGAAAATGGAGTTGGTACTTAAGCATTGGTTGGATAATAAACACGTAACAGAGAGAATGGAGGCTATCTCTTTGTCAACAGGTCTGTGCTTCTACACCCTGTCTACATATGCTAAGGTTGTACTCTCCTTGTCCTCTGAGGGAGAGGTGGACATTGGAATGCAACTGAAGTGAAATGGGTCACTCTAACAAAGACACCTTTAAAATCCACCGTTAAGAAAATGTAACAGATGTACTAAGATGCTTGTTGGTGGACAACTTATTGGCTTGTGATCTTAAATGATGATTAAGAACAGCAAAACCACAATGAAAATATGTTATATACAGGAAGGACTCACCATAATTTTGAGAGTTGAGAACTAGAAGAGAGATCACTCCATGTCACAATCTGGCCTATCCCAATAGCCTTCTTTAAATTAAACAGGATCCCATGAGATTCCCCAGAGAATGATCCGGATGCAGCTGATAGCTCATCTCTAGTTGAACTCATGAAGAACAGATATACTTGAAATCCTAATTGTGAGACACAGGAGAAAGGAAAGAAGGAAGGGAAAGAAAATGAGGGAGGGAAGAAAAGAAGAGAAGGAGCATGAGGAAATGAAGAAAGAGTAGCAATTTCAGTGTGGACAGAGGCTGACATATTTACAAACTTTGCTTTTTATAGCCACCTATGGTACCTGGCAGACTGAAAATGTAATTGCTTTAGAATCTAAAAACTTTAGAACAGTTTTAGATTTACAGAAAACTTACAAAAATTGCATAAAACATCCCCATAGATATGCTTACTCAGTTCTTTATATATTACCATCTTATTTTAGTATGGAATATTAAAATAACATTATTATTAGTCAGGATATTGTCTTAGTAGGGTTTTCCATTGCTGTGAAGAGAGACCATGATCATGATAATTTTTATTTAAAAAGCATTTCATTGGGATGGCCATTTACAGAATCAGAGGTTCAGTCCATTATCACCAGGGTGGGGAGCATGGTGGCATGTAGGCAGACACGGTGCTGGAGAAGTAGCAGAGTCCTACATCTTGCATGCAAAAGGAAGTTGACTGAGATTGGGAAGGTATCCGGGCATAAGTACTCTCAAAGCTCACCCCTACAGTGACACACTTCCTCTAACAAGGCTGTACACACTCCAGAGAATCCACCTCTTCCAATAGTGCCACTCTCTATGAGATTATGGGGGCCAATTACATTCAAACTATCACAGGTGCATATTTTACTTCTTTTGTTTTGAATTACTTCTTTTCTCTGGTCTTGCTTCTTAATTGTGATATGCTATAGTATTGAGTAGTGGTATCTCTTTCTGTTTTTAATTTGTTGTTATCACTTAATGCCATTCCCCTCATCTCAGACTGCTCATGATTAGTCTGGGGCTGTACATTTGTTGAAGGAAGATGACTGTTTTGTGCAGTCACTTCAAGGGAACATGATTGTTGGTATTAACACTAACCATGATCATTTAAACCATGAGGTGGTTTTCCTCAGTTTTCCCATACAAAGTTGTTTTTCTCCTCTCTCTCTCTCTTTTTTTTTCAAATAAACCATTGGACAGAGTCATACACTTTCTCCTTCTCAAGCATCTGTGTAAGTTATTTTCTGTCTATCATATGCATTGCTTGTCTATTCTTACCCATTTGGTTATTAATGCAATTATTGAACTTGTATAAATATATCATAACAGACACTGTCCTGAATGAATTTCTCTTCTGTTGAGTGTGTGCTTTGGGAGCGAGGTGGGGGGGAAGCTTGAGTACTTTCTGGCATTTCTTAAGTGATGTAGGTTTATCTTACACTTTTCTGGCTTCAGTCCTAGAAGCCGTTACTTTTCTAAGAATCTCTGTTTGCTTTTACTGGAATAAAATAGTAAGAATAAGATTGATCTGTGTGTTTATAGCTCCTTGCAAGCCATCAATTCCAGGTCAGTCTTTAAAGATGTTAAAGATGGGCAATATTTCTCCTTTTTTCTTGAACTTTGACAGAAGGGAGGTACATTCTGAAGCTTTGAATTGCACTGAGGTTGTGTGTGTGTGTGTGTGTGTGTGTGTGTGTATGTGTGTGTGTGTGTGTGTGTAGACTGACAACAAGGAAGAGTAATGAAACATTTATATTCCATGTAATAAAGTTATATGATACTCTCTCTCACTTATTACTTTGTGAAGAAGTGTCACAATGCTTACATGATTAGATGCAGTGGAGGACTAATTAGGCTCTGCGGGGTGAATTAATTCACTGTGTAAGGGCTGTGTGAGGACCAGCACTGTAATAGCATGACAGTCAGTTTGATAGACAGAGAAATTCCTAGGGAGATAAAGAGAAAATGGATAGTTAGCTGGGATGTACTGTACAAGAGATAGTTCAGACCCTAGACAGTCAGTTGGGTTGAACTGGACTAAGGGATAGTTCACACTCTGGATAGTCAGCTGGGATACATTGGACTAAGGGACAGCTCACACCCTGCATACTCATCTGGGATGCACTGGACTAAAGGATGATAGCACACCCTGGTGGGACAGAGCAGACAGTGTTTTACCACCCTCCGAAGAGCAATGAACTGGCTGAAGCTTGTAAACTGATCATTTTCGGTAACTTTTATTTGGGGCTACAACTGGTTTTAAGTGATGGACACAGTGAGGGTAAAGCCACTGATAACAAGAGGCACAGTTTGTTATTGGAAACTCACTTTGTCTATACAAATACCTGTGAAAGCTGTTGCTGTCTGTGTCTGTGCTAAGCAGGACCCGAGTGTGTTATAGATTTACAACACTGATTCATTGACACAGAAATCATAGAAATCATCTTGGATATGTTTCATTGGTTAATCTGGATTTCTTCATTTCAGCAATGGGAAATCTGGTTCATTCTGATGTTTATTTTTAACCCCCATTGTAGATAAAGAATTCAAATATTGTACCCTCCATGGAATACATCATCATATAACCCAAAGTGTAAACCAAGGAGTTGAAATCCAGTGCTGTGGAGGTCTCTGTTTTATACCACATTCTGCAAGGATTGTGGAGGTTTTATGTTTTGAAATTTGGAATTATTTTATGTTTTGAATTTTGGAATTATTTTCAAATACTGAAAATAAAACAAATGTTATATACATAAACACACATGCATGAAACTTAGCCTAGCCATTTATCTGTTACTAGAGGTCACCAGAACAAAATATAAAATATTCCTGGCCCTTCTGCCCCTATAATAGCTAGTTTCTTTTTCAGGAAGTTTGTATAAGTGATTTTGTCTTCATCTACATAAAGATCAGTTTTCCTGTGATTGTAATATTTTTCTCATTATAATGGTATTTTTTTTTGTATAAATTACCAGAGTAACTTTGCAGACACAGCCAATTGACTGGCATGAACTGAACACAACTGTAATAAGGAGCAGGGAAACTGACTTTGGCAAGCATTCCAATTCCAGGCTAATATTTTTGAAAATTAATGTTCTGAATACTTTTGAATCTTTTGTCCATGTTAATTGATGTACTTGAATTGATACTTTAGAATATTTTTAGGGGATAGAAAGCTGAGTTCCTTAAATGCACCGAGGCCAGTATCAGGACTTAGGGATCACATGAACGACTTGTGGAGATGAAAGCTGTCTTGCCCATCTGCATTGCTCCGTTGTCTGTCTGTGAGTGACCTCAGCACTGTTGTCATAGTTCTATAGTCTCATAGCCAGGCCACAGCAGTGCTCTCTTCCTAGTTCCCTGCCATGGCATCTCACTCCCCATCCCTTACATCTGATTGGTCTCCTACAGCACAGCCATCTCACAACATACATTCTGTTGTAACATCTTATGCCTCTCCGTCCAGAATCCCAGCCTCTTCTCAATCTGAGGCACATTTGCTTTCCTCCTCTCACTGTTCGTCAGGTGCTTCTGAGATGGCTTTTGTTTTTATCCATGCTCTTCACGTAACTCAGAGTCATTTCCTGCTTCTGTTGAGCTAAATCTCCTTTACCTCCTCGAAACCTTCTACACCTCACCCTCTCTTCCAAAAGTTTCTTAACTGCTTTAGGCTCATTAACCCCTTCCAAACCCTTTCCCTCCAAATAGACCCCAACTATTTACTTATTATGGCAGATACACACCCAGGAATAACATGCTTATGCATGATTAGTGTTGTGCTTATAGAGTTGATACATATTCTGTCATATGGTTTTCTATTATCTTTTATGCACTAATATTCTTTGCTCAGACATTTTGTTGCAAATTCAATACATTTTATGTTTTGATCTCATTGCCTTGTACAGGGCTAAGAGGAAGGTACTCAGTGGAGATAATCCCTAATTTAAAAGCACTTGACATGCAAATAAACTTTTCATAGAGAAAATACTATTGCTTTGGCTTTCTTGTGCTGTGGCTTGTCCATTTTCTACTGTGGAAAAAAAAATCTGAGCTTTAAAGGTCACGTGGGCCACTATTTCTAAAATAATGACATGATTCCAAATTAGATTGTAATGTGTCTTTGTAGGTGGTAATTTGAAACTTCTCCCTTTTCACTTCACTTAGTGAAAATGGGGTGGTGGTGCACACCTTTAACACCAGTACTTGGGAGACAGATGCAGGTAGATCTCTGTGAGTTCGAGGCCAGCCTGGTCTACAAGAGCAAGTTCCAGGACAGGCTCCAAAGCTCCAGAGAAACCCTGTCTTGGAAAAAAAAAGACTATAAAGTTTGAGTATGTAGGTGGGCTCCAGTTTCACCTTAGAAAGTGTGATTTAGGTGAATTGTCGCACACAGTGCTGCTGCTGTGAATGCTGGGATCATAAGACAATGCCTCTGGGATTTTTTTGGTTGTCATTTAGAGTAGATATCATTCCAAGCTTTAGTCCTTACAGCATTTGATTCTGGTAAGACAAATATTCCGACAAGTACTAATGGTCAATCTGGATAGGCTTCACACCTTGTACATACACATATGAAACAAAGATCCAGTGACCTGGTGGAGTTGGTGGGGGAGGGAGATCATCCCATAGTTAGAAAGCCGCCAGGGTGATCCTGAACTCAGCTTTCCTGATACCCAGGGTACTTCCACTGACATTCATCATAACTGTCATTTGTTACTGCTGTGTATTCTGACCCTGTTCCTTTTTCATAAGATGGTAATCCATATCTTTGCGCCCTCTACAGTATTGGGGAAGGATCCCCATAACTGCTACTTCAGAGCTAAAGATCTCAACTGACGTTGTTCCAGAAGTTTCTGCTATTGCACTTAAAGATCACATTTCAATATCAAAACAAACCCTGTGATGCATCAAAAGCAAAACGAGAGAAGAATATTTGAACTAATAGAATGGTGTACAATGCAGTTGTTCAATCGCAGCTCAACTTGGAGATATATTTTAGGATAAAATTTATAAAAGGAGAGAAATTTTCAAGGTTATGGCTTCTTTAATTAAAAAAAATCCTCAAAATTTAATTGCATGGCATGTATCTAAGAGAACAAAGATCTCCTGTCCATTGACTATGCATTTGACAAAGGTATTTTCATTTTTTTTTTTTTCGAGACAGGGTTTCTCTGTGGCTTTGGAGCCTGTCCTGGAACTAGCTCTGTAGACCAGGGTGGTCTCGAACTCACAGAGATCCACCTGCCTCTGCCTCCCAAGTGCTGGGATTAAAGGCGTGTGCCACCATCGCCCGGCCACAAAGGTATTTTCAGAGAACTTTGAAAAGAGTTTCTTGATAAAAATGAATGTTATCTCTAATAAGTAAAGCTACTAAATCATAGAGAAGAAACTAATGTTATACTTTGGATTTTTATAATGGAAACCATAAAACCATAGCCACTGGAATGTGAGCTATTTTGGGATGATTTTAAATCTTATAAAGCTCTCTCACCTTCATAGGTAAAAACAGAACCCATGCTTCAATATGTATTAATATTTAAAATTTCCAGTTCTTGTCTCTGCATTTCCTGAAAGATCTCACTGTAACTCTTTACTGTCCTGTGGGTTTCTGATGTACTGAAAGTGTTCCTCTCCTCCTGGCCTGCTTGGTATTCCTGATATTTGCCAATGCATTCACAGGTATGAAATACAGACTGAGAGATTATCTTTCCTGTTATATGGCATTATTTTAACCCAAAGAACAGAGACTTCACCAAAAGAGAGTGGAATTTGTGCACTCATGTATCTAAAATATTAGTGTTGTTAGGTTGAAGGTTTCTGGACAAAAAAAAAAATCAAACAACAACAAAAAAAAAACCCTCCCCACCTCGCACTCTGCCCCTCAGCAAGAAGTTGGCTTTTGCAGAAGTCCTAGAATTAGAGCATCACAAAGATTTCCACAGAAGCCAGAGCTTGCTTACAAAGGCCTGCACAAAACGCTGAACAAAGCAGATATTTAGGTCCAGATTCCTAAAGCAACTACTGGACTCAGGACACATCTATTGGATCACCAAACCAAGCAATACTCCACTATCATATCAAGTACCTCACTGCCTCCCACCCTTCTCCTACAAAAAGCACCTAACCCAATCCAGTGCCACAACTTCATGGACCTCCTACTATGAAAAGTATAAAGTGAGCAATCCCTAAATAAACCTGCCTTTTACTCTTGAAGAAAACATGTTTTGGATGTTTTTGCTAACTAGAGAAAACATGTTTCTGTGAACTAGTCATGACCCCACCCTGCCTGTTGACTAGAATGTTAGGTGTTTTCCAACAGCCTGTAGGTGCTTCCCTGTCCTTCGTCTGAACCAGCAACCACCCGTCCAGCCTTTGACATAACCAATCATAGCAAATGCCCTTAAAATGAGCCAATCCCTGCGTTTGACAAACAACCCACTGTACCTCCTCCCTGAATATGTATTTTTTTGCCTTTAAAAGTAGCCTGTAGGTTCAAGTCTCTTGCCAACCCTAAGGTGGCTCCCTTATCTAAGAATTGTGCTTCCGTGCTCCCCTATCCAACCTTACTTTATCCCAATC
>NC_022012.1:12612979-12635575 GCF_000317375.1 Microtus ochrogaster | reverse complement strand
GAGGGGGAGGGAGGTGGGAGGCTGGGAGGAGGCGGAAACTTATTTTTTTTCCTTTTCTCAATAAAAAAAAAAGAAAAAGAAAAAAAAAGTAGCCTGTAATAGCTAGTTTAGGCTTCTCTCCCCCACCTGGCTGAGGAGCCCATTTGTACAAAAGAGAATAAAATTCCTCTTGCTTTTGCAGCAACTGGACTGGTGAGTGGTTCCATGGGGTGGCCCTCCTGAGGAGTTAACATCCCAGAGTTGGGGTCTAACACTCTTACTTTTAAATTCAGCTCAATTGGATTTATTTCAGGGGTGTTGGAGAAGCCATTCAAGTGTGTCAGAGACTCAAAGACCAAACAGCCATTTATCTTTCTTCCTGTTCTTGTTGCTCTTGGTACTTTTTATTATCCCATTGTGTTTATGGCTTGAATATTTGTGGATACCTGCCATGTTTATATTGAAATGGTCAACATGTGATGGTACTAGGAGATGGATCTTCTGAGAGATACTGGGCCACAAAGGCACTAGCACAGGGCTGGGATTAGTGCCCTCATCAGTGAGGCAATAGGGACTTGATTGTCTCTTTCACAAAGTGGTGGCACAGTGAAAATATAGCTCTGTGAATCAGGAAGCTAGACCTCAGCAGGCAAGGAATCCTTGGCTTCCTTGACCATCATCTTTCAGGACTGGAGCAAATAAACATTTTGTTTAGAACTACCCCATTTGTATTTTCCATTTATTTGATCTTTGTTCATTTTTTTTTCAACAGACTAAGGTAGTATCAGCAGTCAAATGCTTTTATCCAATAAATAAAAACTTTCAAATCAAGTGTGAATAGAATAGAACTGTGAAGACAAGAAAGGCAAGAGGAAGAGGGGAAAGCTAAGGCTGTGCGGTAGGAGACTTGGTGGACAAACGACACCACAAAATCCAAACCCTGCTTCTACTATTTACTGCTTTTGAGAATTTAGACCAATAAGCCTTACTTCCAATTTTCCCCTTATTAGAAAACAGGAATGTCTACTTTGGCATCTAAATGAGGTCACAAACAAGAATGAGCATGTGTTCTGAAGCTGATACTTTTCATCCCAAACTCTGAGTCCATTTGTCAAATAAACACAAAACCCAAGTTACGTAGAACCCTGTGTTCTCTGCATCCTTGGCTAGTCCCAACTCATTTATACACACAGGTATTTTCCAAATTATTATCTTTTTCAACCTTGGAAATTGTAAGAAATATCTAAAAATGTTAAAGAACATGTTGAAACTGAATTGCAGAAGTTTTGGGAAAATCTCAAGGGGCAGAATCTCATCAGAAGCCCAAACAGTCCAGCAGGTTTCCCTGTATCATAATGTCTTTCCTCGTAAGTCCTGCCTGACTTCATTATTCAGTGTCAGACTCTCATTTATACATTTTCTATAGCTTTGCAGGTATGTGTTTGTGCCTTTCATTCAGACACCTTCTCCTGAGTGTCATTTCCATTTGCATCTCTGACATCACATATGTTGCTCGCTCCAGTTGGCACACGGTACTTTTTTACATATATTTGTCACATATTTTACTGATTTATAGGACTGATGCTTCTAGTTTGGGATTACTCTAATATTGCTGCTATAGTCATTATATGCATAATATAATTCAGATATGTTTTATTTTTATGTAAAAACAATTTTCTATTCTAATGCTATAAACTTTGTTCCTCTTATCTTTTGGTTGCTTCCCTTTGCCTGGTTCAGGTCGCTACCTCTCTGTGACTTATTTATCTACTGAGAGATTGTCTCCAAGAGTACAATTTGTGTTTTAATTGTCCCCATGTATTACAATTTTTCAACTAATCTGGAGCCTTATCTTTAAAATAAATTAACTGCCTAAAACTATGTTTAAATTAGGGATGTGATTTTTTTCTTTTCTTTTTTTAGTTTATGTGGTGCATTTTCTTTCTTTTTTTCATTACTATCACATCTCTCTGTAGCTACGGTGCTCAATAAAGCCCATCTTTGCTTTACCCTGGGTAAATGTTAATTTCACAGTAAAATTCCAGTTGGGATCTTAAAATTTTTACTGACTATACGGTCCATTAGAGACAATGACACATAACAATATTAAGTCTCCTTCCTTCTCAGATGTGATGGAGGAAGGTCATTGGTTAAAAAAATAAACTGCTTGGCTGGCCCTCATAGGTTAAAACATAGGTGGATGGAGTAAACAGAACAGAATGCTGGGAGGAAGAGGAAGTGAGCTCAGACTCGACAGCTCTCCTCTTGGGAGCAGACGCCTCAGAGAGACGACATGCTCCCATCTCCAGGGTGGATGCGAGAGCTCTGCTCTCTGAGGCACACGCGATGAAGCTCTGGCCCAGGATGGATGTAGGCTAGAATCTTCCTGGTAAGCCACCTTGTGGGCTACAGCAGATAATTAGAAATGGGCTAGTCCAGGTGCAAGAATTAGCCTAGTAGAGGCTAGATAGAAATGGGCCAAGCAGTGTTTAAGTGAATACGGTGTCCATGTAATTATTTCGGGTAAAGCTAGCCGGGTGGCAGGAAGCAGCCCGCTGTTTATATTATGACACAGATGTGTGCCATTTTTCTTTTATACATTTCCAGAACTATCTTATGAATCTGTTGTTAGACTTGAGATGTGGAATTATTCATGATATTCTAAGTGACAACTATTTATAATGATTTGTAGCTTTTAAAACATGTTAATGAGCTTGCTCTAGTTCACTACCAGCTCATAAGCACCATGGATGCTTGAGTTTTAGAATGCACAGTCATGTCACTTATGGCTACTAGTTTCTTTACTCGTCTCCAGTTTCCACTTCTGTTTGTCTTGTTCAGTGTGCTGGTCATGATAGTGAGAATGGTACAGAGCTGTGGTTATGGTGGGCAACCTTTTCCTGTCACCCAGTTCACTGGAAACTTCCACTGATTCTATGAGAAGAACAGTATTTCATGCATGTGTGCGTTGACAGGAACAGCAGACCTCATTATCTTCAAGATTATCTTGCAGAACATTGCCTTTCAGAAAGTCAAGCATCTTTGATTCCTTATGGTTCTTTCTCTATTCGTTCTTTACATGCTTTTCTAAGTTTCATAATTTCTGCTTTCCTTTTTATGCTGTACTTTCTTAGCATAAAAGACTTTACAGTATGAAACATTTTAAATATTATTAAAGAATTAAAGAAAACATTAAATATTAATTTAATAATTAATTTAAAGTTAATATTTAGTATTTAATTTATTTAATATTAAAACTATTTGATTTTTATATTACTACTTATTCAAAAATATTTTCACAACTCTCTTCTGCTGTCTTCATTTTGTCCATTGATTATTTAGAAATGTATTTATGTCTGTGTGCATGGGAACCTACTGGTTCTTTGGTTATTGAATATACTATCATTTCTCAAAGAATATAATCTGCTGATTTTAAACTAAGAAGTTTACTGAAGACTTCTCTGTTAAACAGTATTCCATCATCAACTTAATGTCTGGAAAAGGGTAGGTATAATCCACAAATACAGGACCTCCTACAGGAGAGAATTTGAATCTGATTGTTGGCTCTTATCAATGTCTAGCTACAAAGATGAGGAGCACCTCTTGTCAGTCACATAAGGTAGCTCTAGTCCCTGCTGTAGATCCTGAAGTCTCCAGAACAGAAGTCTCTGCACTGCCTCTGTTTAGGAACTCAAGAGTGACTGCAAAGCATTGGCATGAAGGGGCCCCAGTTCGTCATTTGTCACAATCTTCTTCCTCTTAGCTCTTCAGCTCTTCTTGCCTATAAGCCTACGACTGTAGTTAAATTATATCATCTCGAGGGAGAAAAACTTAAAAGTCAAAATGGAGTGCTTCCATCTCGTTATGAAAGAGAAGAGCATACCATAACCAAAAGAAACAGGAGGAAACATAAAAAGATTTTTTGGAACAAACCTGGCTCTGTTGACATGATGTTGGATCCTGGCCTCTAGAACTACTAGAGAATATATGTCTACTGCTTAGGCCACCCAGATAATGGTGCTTTGTGAGAAGAGCCTTCAGAAGATGCAGCCTTCTATGCCTGCTATGTTCATAGTTCACCACCCTTTCCTGCTTCTGCCTGGCTGATTCTGCCTCTTTCCTCTGATCTCTTGATATTTTATAGGCTAAGCCTTCTTCATAATCTTATCTTTCTATGTTACCTTCCTTGGTGATTTTTATCTAGTTTCATGACTAACTCAGTGCGTGTTCATAGAAACTTCATAGATGTGCATTTCCAGCAGGGAGCACATGGACCGCACTTCCCTACCCAACAGATAGCTGCCAACTTCACATCTCCCTTTGATTTCTGGTAGGCACATCACATTGTGTATGACATGCCCACAAACTACACTCCAAGCATAAATTTTGTATATTCTCATTGCCACAGTTGGCTGTTTTCTTGAAGATTTACTTAGTTTTCTTACATGTGTGTAAGTGTTTTATCTGAGAGAAAATACCTAAGATACCCTGGAACTGGAGTTTCAGACAGCTGTGAATCACTACATGTTGGGAACTGAAACTGTATCCTCTGCAAAAACATCAAGAGTTCTTGAATACCGATCCATCTCTCCATCACCGTGTAGCTGCCTGTTATACTCAGTTGCTATCATCTAATTTATGTCAACATACTCACCATAAAAATGTGTGCCTCTTATTCCCTGGGGAGTATCAAGACCCTTATGGGGGTAAGTAACCAATTTCCAATTGAGGTATATTCCATAGGAGAGAATTTTACCTGTTATTGTGTCTTAGAATCTCTATTGCTGTAGTTCCACATCACAGATTTTAGTTCCACACCGCAGTCTATCATTGAGGAAAGACAGGGTGAAAACTCAAGCAGAGCAAGAGCTAGAAGGCAGGGAAGGACAAGAGTGCTGCTTAGTGACTTGCTCCTCATGTCTTTCATAGTTTGCTTTCTTCTACAGCCTAGGACTACCTGCCTAGGGGTGACACTATTCAGAAATTGGGCCATTTCACATAAATTACTGATCAAGGAAATGCCCCATAGACTTGCCCTATAGGCCGGTTTCATTGGAGCATTTTCTCATTATTGTTCCCTCTTTTCAGATGGCTCTAGCTTGTGTCAAGTTTACATAAAAAAGTCAGCACATATTGTAGGAGCCTCCAAACCTAGGATAAGCCTACTATTATTATTTTTATTTTTACTTATATTTTATTATTATTATTACTTTGCTACGTGGTCATGTTATTAATTTTCCTTCGAAATACAGACCTGGGGGTCCTCTCAACCTTGTTCAAAGAAGCTTCATTTTGTACTTGACGATAATCATTGGGGGGATGCATAACTGACCAAAATGTTGAGAATAATAGAGTGACTAAGTGCTCAGTCCTACATTGACATCTATATTAAACCCATCATTGTCATGGCTCAGGAAACATCAAGGAAAAGAAACCAGAAAGAATATAAGAGCTGGAAGATGGAAAGAATTACTGTGACTTGCTGTTTTCTAGACATGGATATCACAATCATGATCTTACATTAGCTCTGGTAACTTGCAAAATATTTATCCAAGGTAAAACTAGCAAAAACCTGGCATTGGTGGGATAGATAGGTTCCTCCCCATACTCAGGAGTTATTGGAGTGGGTAGTTGCTGGGGAGGGAGAATTATTCTTTATTGTTTGTAATGGTCTATCCTGTGTCTTTAAGAGACAAGCCACACCCACTCCCTTCACCGTCCAGCTGAGGCAGGCAGATCTTCCTTCCTGCTTGCAGCCTTCCTTTTCTGTCTCCCTCTTGAAGAAGCAGCTTCTGTCTCTCCCTTTTCTTTTTCTCTCTCTTTCTTTCTACCACTCTGTTCTTTTCTCTTCTCCTTCTTCCCTTCCTTAACCCACTGAATAACTATCCAACCTCACTCTGCATGGTGTGGCTATTCATGTCTCCGTTTCTCTCCTGCCACTGCATGTCTCCCTGTCAGGGACCAGCTGCCTTTGGAGACTTGAAGTGCAGTTTTGTGGCATGCCCATCTGTTTGTCTCTCCTTGTGGCCTGCTTCAGCCATCCCTGCCTGGGACTGGCTGGTCTTGGGACCCCTGTCCTCTGTCTGTCCCTATTTGGGGACCTGTGGCATGGTCTCATGGCCCGCTGCCCACTGCAGCCACTTAGGATCCTGTAACATTTTACTTAATCCATTACAGTGTCAGAGACCAGCTTTGACAAAAAACACCACTTACCAGGGGTATTAAAAAAGTAGAAAAGAGGACGAAGACATTGAGTAAAATAATAAAACAAAAACATAGGATAGTATGGGAAGGGAGTTCCAGTGAATACTGAAATCCCTCCACTTAATGTCCATGCACTTTTATATCCCAATACAAAAGGGGCAAGAAGGCAACAAAAGACTTCTTTAACATGATACAAAGGACAACAGTTAGTTCCTTCAATTCTTTGAGTCATCAAGCCATTAATCCATTCATTAGTATTCTGCTGTGTAGGCAGTGAACCTACCCAAGACCAAATATCCTGAAGACAGTCACTCCCAAGGTCAAACCTCCTGCTTCAAAAGAAGTAGCAGAAGCAGGCTTGCATATCTTGACCATTTGTCAGGATGGAGTGGATCTACCTGTATTTTTAAATCTGTTCTTATCAAAAGACAAGAAAAGGTGGCAAATGGTAGGTTTCTCATGATTTGGTGGTTGACCTCCCAGCCATGAACATAGGAATAGCACTAACTAGACTTGGTGGTTTATAAGAAAACATAAAGATGGACAGTCTAGAGGAATTTATGGCAGAGGAACATGAGAGGAGTGGAAAGGGAAATGAGGAGTAGATATTATTGTATCTTATTATACTCCTATACAAAATTCTTAAAAATAAAGAATAATTTAAGAATAACTCTTTGTGTAAAAATCATAGGCTCCATAACTGGCACTGTGTGGTGTCACTCAGCGGGTTGATGACTGTGACCTCCTTGGTGACTTTTTTCCTTTTTTCTCACTTCTCTCCTTAGGTTGGAGACTCGACTCCAGTCCAAAGGAGTACAATTATTATTATTATTACTATTATTATTTTTATTATATTATTATTATATAATGGAAATTTTACATACCAATGCCAGTTCCCATTTTTTCCCCTGCTTCCACTCCTTCTTCATCCCCTTCCCGAGTCCCATCCCTCATCCACTTCTCAGAGAATGTAAGGCTTCCCATGGGCAGTCAACAAAGTCTAACACATCATTTTGAGGCAGGACCAAGGCCCTCCCCACTTTATCTAGGCTGAGCAAGGTATCCCTCCAAAGAGAATGGCTTCCAAAAAGTCAGTTCAAGCAGTAGGAATAAATCCTGGTCCCACTGCCAATGGCTCCACAGACTGCCCAAGTCATGCAGCTGTTACCTGAATTCAGAGAGCCTAGTTTGGTCCTATTCTGTCTCCTTTGCTGTCAGCTTGCCATCAGCGAGCTCCCATTAGCTCAGGTAAGCTGTTTCAGTGGTTATCCTCATCATGGGCTTGACCCCTTTGCTAATATTATTATTTCTCCCTCTCTTGGACTGGTCTGCAGAAGCTTGTCCCAGTGCATAGCTGTGAAATTCCACATCTGCTTCCATCAGTTGCTGGGTGAAGGTTCTATGATGACAATTAAGGTAGTCTTCAAGCTGATTGCAGGAGAAGGCCAGTTCAGGTACCTTCTTCACCATTGCTTAGGGCCTTAGCTGAGGTCATCCTTGTAGATTCTGGAAATTTCCCTAGTGTCAGGCTTCTTCCTAGCCCCTAATGGCTCCCCGGATCAAGATATCTCTTTCCTTGCTCTCTTTGTCTGTCCTTCTCCCATCAGGAATGCAATTCTGTTACCTCTTACCTGTAACTCCCCTGACATCCAGGAAAGAAATATGAATTTGCCCCTGTAGTGAACATTTTAGTAAGGTTTTCTTTCTCTCCCCTCTTCCTCTTTCTCAGGACCCCAGAGGCTGCCTTTTCAAGCAATCTCATCAGACTTCTGTTTCTGAAATATTAAACACATCTTTCCAGAATTTTCATTGCTCATTTGCTGGACATAAAATGCTTTTCATATAAAAATGCAAATTGCTTGCCTCTCAGCCTTTACTATTCTTAGTCCAAGCCTTTCATGTTCAATGAGGTCTACTCTAAAGTTTTATAATGACAACTCTCATGTGGTACTCGTTGCATCACACATTGCTAATATTTTTCATAACCTTTTACGTTCTAACCATCTACTGAAGTTATTTTAAGCGCTTTGGATCATTATCTTCCATGATACAGACTCTTAAGTTCATAAATTCTCACATGACTGGCACACAATGTCAAGTGTTCAGTAAATTTATATTTCTGCTAGTCCTCTTCACATGTAAAGGATCTGGGTTCAGAAGAAAATAAGGTATGTGGTGTGGCTTGGTTTATCCATATTAAATACACTTTAAACAAGAAGTGTTTGGTGCCCACCTATAAGAACAACATTCAGGAGGCAGAGACAGGAGAACTGGAAATTGGAAGTCAGTCTGAACTACATAGCAATATCTGCTACAAAAAAGGTTAATCTTAAATATATATGGACATATTGCTTAAATATATGTATTTCTTTAACCAATTATAATATTATAGGAATTTCTTTAATTATAATATTATAGGATACAAAGTTGACAGTTGCTTGGTATGTAGGCCCATCCAATTATATAATCATCTTTTATTTTATTTTTATTAGGAGTTATTAAATTTTAAGTACTCTTCAATATGAACAACACAATTAAAATGAGGGTTGCAATATACATTGAACAATTACTTCTATGTGTATGCATATACACAAACACAAAACAAGTACATGTCTAAATATATTTGCATATGTACTTAAAGGCATAATCTCATTAAATCTTTACAACCAGTAACTCTGCAAGGTGGATATTACTATTCCCAATTTTCAGACTAGATTACTGAAGTTTAAGAATTTAAATAAGGATCAGCAAGATGGAGTGGTAGGCAAAGCATTTACTGAGCAAGCTTGATAACCTGGGTATGATCTTCAGAGACCAGGTAAAGGAAGGAGAGAGCCAATTCCTTAAAAGTTGTCTTCTCACTCCCCACACATATTATGGCATGTGCATTCCTTCCCTTCCCTAATCATATACATTCTAATAATAAACAAGATAAAGACTTAAAGGGTGATCACTTTCCAATATCAGAAAAGTAATTGTTAGAAGAGTCATTTGTTGGAAACCTATACTCTCTAACATGTAGAAATAGTGCCTCAGAGGCTGGTCAATGAGACGAAAGATGGAAGCAAATCAATACCTGTAGCTGTCCTCTTAATATTAAAAGTACTAAATATTATTTTGCAATGGAAGACAAAATATAGCATTGACTTACAATTTGTGGTTACTTCATGACAACTCTTAAAAAAGACTCCTAATGGATCCCCCACAACCTCAGAGAAACTCTGAAACATAGTCTGCAAATACATAGGAAGGACCAAGAGGTCAGTGACAACACACCCAGAAGGGTACCCTACTTTCTAGGTGCTCCCCTCCATACCAGAGCAAAATCCTGAGTCTTTCTCCCACCTGCCTCAGCTTCTCTAGCCAGCCAGCAGGCAAGCTTCCAGGTAGGCTGCTCCAACACCCTCATCTCATCAACTGGACCCAGCAATCTACAAGTCCCGCTCTGCCCCCAAGCCCTCCTCTGCCCTGCCACCTCAGAGGAATTCTGAAACACAGCCTGCTACTACACAGAGAGGACCGAAAGGTGAGTGACCACTCACCTGGTGGGGTACCGCACTCTCTAGTCCCTCCATACTTGGGCAAAACCCTAGGTTTCCCTCCACCTGCCTCAGCTTCTCTAGCCAGCTATCAGGCAAGCTTCCTGCAGGTAGGCTGCTCCAACACTCCCACCCATCCATCGGACTCCGCAAGATACAAGTCCCACTCTGCCTTACAACCCTTCTATTCCCCACCCCCCACCACCTCAGTAAAACTCTAAAACACAAGAGAGGAACTCTGAAGCACAGGCTGTGACTGCACAGAGCACACCCAAAGAGCAAATCAAGAGAATGGGCAAAGAGAGACTGCAGTGGCTCCATAAAACACAGATGGAGGTAGTACAGAGCAGACCAAGAATAGTTCCCAAAGAGACAGGCAGCCAGTGCAAGGACTGTACCAAGAGAAAAAGACACTGCTGGCACCAATTGGAGAAAGAGATTGTTAGGCACCAAAGCAAGAATTCATTCAATAACCTAAAAAACAACATTGTAACTCCAGAACCCAGTAGTCATACAACTGAAACACTTGATCATCCTAACCCAGAAGAAGCAGAAGAAAATAATTTTAAATGTAACTTTATGAGGATGATGGAGACCTTTAAAGAGGAAATGAAAAATTCCTATAAAGAAATGGATGAAAAGACAAACAAAAAATTAAAGAAATCAATAAATCTCTAAAAGAAACCCAAGAAAACCAAGAAAAAACAACCAACAGGTGAAGCAAACAGTTCAAACATTTCAAGACTTGAAGACTGAAATAGAGGCAATAAAGAAAACAGAAACTGAGGGATTTCTGGGTATAGAAAATCTGGGTAAACAATCGTGAGCTACAGAGAAAAGTATATCCAACATAATAAAAGAAATGAAAGAGAGAATCTCATGTGTTTATGATACTATAGAGGAAACAGATTCATCTGTAAAAAACAAACATTAAATCCAACATATTCGTCACACAAAATATCCAGGAGATATGAAACGTCATGAAAATACAAAACCTAAGAACAGTAGGGATAAAAGAAGGAGAACTCCAGCTCAAAAGCACAGAAAATATATTCAAGAAAATTATAGAAGAAAACTTTCCCAACCTAAAGAAGGAGATTCCTGTGAAGGAACAAGAAGCTTACAGAACACCAAATAGACTGGATCAAAAATAAAAATATCCCCTTGCCATATAATAATTGAAAAACAAAATATATGGAATAAAGAAAGAATATTAAGAGCTACAAAGGAAAAACATCAAGTAACATATAAAGGAAGACCTGTAAGAATTACACCCAAATTCTCAGTGGAAACCATGAAAGCCAGAAGGTCCTGGACAGATGTGTTGCAGACACTAATAGACTATGGATGCAGGCTCAGACTACTATACCCAGAAAAGGTTTCAAACACCAGTGATGGAGAAAACAAAATATATCATGACAAAACCAGATTTAAATAATGCCTATCCACAAATCCAGCCCTACACAAAGTACTTGAAGAAAAACTCCAACCCAAGGAAGCTAACTGTACCCATAAAAGCAAAGGCAATATATAGCATCACACCAGCAAACTCCCAAAAGGGGGAACATTGATAGAGGAGGGTCATCTGTCTATGTGTTACTTTAATTTGTTAATAAAGAAACTGCCTTGGCCCTTTAATAGGACAGAAAATTAGGTAGGCAGAACAGAATGCTGGGAAGAAGGGAAGTGAGGCAGTCACCATGATTTTTTGACCTGAGATGGATGTAGGCTAGAATCTTTCCCGGTAAGCCACCACTGTGTGATGCTACATACATTATTAGAAATGGGTTAATCAAGATGTGAGAATTAGCCAATAAGAGGCTGGAACTAATGGGCCAGGCAGTGTTTAAATGAATACAGTTTGTGTGTTGTTATTTCCGGGGCTAAGCTAGCCATGCGGGAGCTGGGCGGGATGAAAAGCAGGCCTGCTCACCTCGTTACTACAGAACATACAAACAGTACCACTGAAAAATAACAGGAATTAACAATCACTGGTTATTAATATTTCTTAATATCAATGGACTCAATTCACCTATAAAAAGACACAGGCTAAGAGAAAGGATATGAAAGCAGGATCCATCCTTCTGCTGTATACAAGAAACACCTTTCAACCTCAAAGACAGACATTACCTCAGATTAAAGGGTTGGGAAAAGATTTTCCAATCCAATGGACCCAAGAAACTAGTGGGTGTGCCTATTCTAATATCTAAGAAAATAGACTTCAAACTAAAATCAATCAGAAGAGATGGAGAAAGACACTTTATCCTCATAACAGGATCAATCCATGAAGATGAAGTCTCAATCCTGAACATCTATGCCCCAAATATATAAAAGAAACATTGCTAAAGATTAAATTAGACATCAAATCCTACACACTAATAGTAGGAGACTTCAACACTCCACTCTCCCCAATGGATGGGTCAACCAGACAGAAACTTAACAGAAATAAGAGAACTAACAGATGTTTTGACTCAAACTGACTTAACAGACATCATCTACAGAACATTTCACTCAAATACAAAAAAAAAAAAATTACCTTCTTCTCAGCACCTCATGGAACGTTTTCTAAAACTGACCACATACTCAGTAACAAAGCAGACCTCAACAGATACAAAAAAATTTGGAGTAGCCCCATGTATCTTATTGGATCACTATGGTTTAAAATTAGATTTTAACAACGACACTAATTGCCGAAAGTCTACAACTCATGGGAATTGAACAGTGTTCAATTGAACCACCACTGGGTCAAAGAAGAAATAAAAAAAAGAAATTAAAAACTTCCTAGAATTTAATGAAAATGAAGGCACAATGTACCCAAACCCATGGGACACTATGAAAGCAGTGCTAAGAAAAACATTCACAGCACTAAGTACCTACATAAAGAAAGTGGAGAAAGCTCACACTAGTGACTTAACAACAGACCTGAAAGCTCTAGAACAAAAAGAATCAGACTCACCCAGGAGAAGTAGATGCTAGGAAATAATCAAATTGAGGGCTGCAACTAATAAAATAGAAACAAAGAAACAATACAAAGAAGCAATGAAACAAAGAACTGTTTCTATTGAGAAAATCAGCAAGGTAGACAAACCTAACTAATCAAAAGGCAAAGAGAGAACATCCAAATTAATAAAATCAGATATGAAAGGGGTGGCATAACTACAGACACAGGAAATCCAGAGAATCATTAGGTCATAGAAAAAAAAAACCCAAAACCTGTACCCCACAAAATTGGAAAATGTAAAGGAAATGGATAATTTATTTTCAATAGGTACCACATATCAAAATTAAATCAAGACCAGGTGAACAATTGAAATAGACCTATGACCTGCAAGGAAATAGAAGCTGTCATCAAAAGCCTCCCAACCAAAAAGAGCCTAGGGCTGGATATTTTCAGTGCAGAACTCTACCAGAACTTCCAAGAAGAACTAATAACAATAGTTCACAATAGTAACAAATAACATAAAATATCTTGGGGTAACACTAACCAAAGGAGTGAAAGGCCTATTCAACAAGAACTTTAAGTATTTGAAGAAAGAAATTAAAGAGATACCTGAAAATGGAAAGATCTCCTGAAAGTGCTCCACAGGGGGGAAAAAAAAACAAAAACGAAGGAATATTGTCAAACTCTTTTTATGAGGCTACAGTTATCCTGATACTGAAACCACAAAAAGACTCAACCAAGAAAGAGAATTAAGAGAATTACAGACCAATTTCACTCATGAACATAGATGTAAAAATACTCAATAAAATACTGGTAAACTGAATCAAAAAACACATCCAAAAACTCATACACCATGATCAAGTCAAGTCAGTATCATCCCAGAGATGGAGGGATGGTTCAACATTTGAAAATCTATAATGTAATCCACCATATAAATAACCTGAAAGAAAAAAAAAACATGATCATCTTATTAGATGCTGAAAAAGCATTCAACAAAATCCAACACCCCCTCATGATCTCTTGAAGAGATCAGGGATACATATCTAAATATAATAAAGGCAACATACAGCAGGTCGACAGCCACCATCAAATTAAATGGAGAGAAATGCAATGTGATTCCACTGAAGTCAGGAACAAGACAATACTCTCTTCACCTCTATTGAACATAATTCTTGAAGTTCTGGGTATAACAAAAAGACAACAAAATGAGATCAAGGAGATATAAATAGGAAAGGAAGAAGTATAACTTTTGCTATTTGCAGATGATATGATAATATACATAAATGACCTAAAAACTCTACCAGGGAACTCTTACAGCTGGTAAATACCTTCATTAATGTGGCAGGATACAAGATTAACTAAAATAAAAATCAGTAGCAATATATACAAATGATAAAGAAGCTGAGAGGGAAATCAGAGAGACATTACCTTTCACAATAGTAACAAATAACATAAAATATCTTGGGGTAACACTAACCAAAGGAGTGAAAGGCCTATTCAACAAGAACTTTAAGTATTTGAAAAAAAGAAATTAAAGAGATACCTGAAAATGGAAAGATCTCCCATGTTCTTGGATAGGTAGGATCAACATAATAAAAATGCCAATCCTACCAAAAGCAATCTATAGAGTCAGTGCAATCCCATCAAAATCCCAAAACAATTCTTCACAGATCTTGAAAGGACAATAATCAACTTCATATAGCAAAACAAAAAACCCAGGATAGCCAAAACAATCCTCTACAATAAAGGAACTTCCGGTAGTATCACCATTCCTGATATCAAGTTCTATTATAGAGCTACAGTAATAAAAACAGTTTGGTGTTGGCATAAAAACAGACAGGTTGATCAAAGGAATTGACTTGAAGACTGGGATATTAATCCATACACCTATGAAACCTGATTCTTGACAAAGAAGCAAAAATTATACAGCGAAAAAAAGAAAGCATCTTCAACAAATGGCAGTGGCATAACTGGATGTCAACATGTAGAAGAATGCAAATGGATCCATATCTATCACCATGCACAAAACTTGAGTCCCAATTGATTAAAGACCTCAATATAAATCTTACCACACTGAATCTGATAGAAGAGAAAGTGGGAAGTAGCCTTCAATGCACGGGCACTGGGGACTATTTCCTAAATATAGCACCAGTAGCACAGACACTGAGAACAACAATAAATAAATGTGACCTCCTGAAACTCAGATGCTTCTATAAAGCAAAGGACACAGTCAATAAGACAAAAGGCAGCCTATTGAATTGGAAAGTGTCTTCACCAACCCTACATCAGACAGAGGACTTATCCCCAATATATATAAAGAACTCAAGAAATTGAACATTCAAATTCCAAATAATCCAATTAAAAAATGGAATACAGAACTAAACAGAAGAATCTCAAATAACTGAAAAACCCTTAACAAAATGTTCAACTTAGCCATCAAGGAAATGAAAATCAAAATGACTCTGAGATATCATCTTACACCAGTCAACACGGGTAAGATCCAAAACACCAATGACAGCTTATGCTGGAAAGGATGTGGTGTAAGAGGAACACCCCTCCATTGTCTGTGGGAATGCAAACTTGTAAAAACACTCTGGAAATCAGTATGACAGTTTCTCAGAAAATAGGGAATTAACCTACCTCAGGACTCAACAGTACCACTCTTGGGCATATACCCAAAGGATGCTCAATCATACCACAAGGACATTTGTTCAATTCTGTCCACAGCGGTATTATTTGTAATAGCCAGAACCTGGAAACAACCTAGATGGCCCTCAATTGAAGAATGAATAAAGAAAATATGGTACATTTACTTAATGGAGTACTACTCAGCAGTAAAAAAAAAACAAAACAATGACATCTTGAAATTTGCATGCAAAATAAAACCATCCTAAGTGAGGTAACCCAAATTCAGAAAGATAAACATGGTATGTACTCACTCATAAGTGGATACTAGTTGTAAAGCAAAGGATAAGGAGCCTATAACCCATGACCCTAGAAAACCTAAGTAACAAGGTGAACCCTAAGAAAAACACCCAGAGACTCACCTGGAAAGGGGAAACAGACAAGACTGCCTGTCAAAATTGGGAGCATAGGGGGGTGGGGGAGAAGGGAGGGTGGAAGGGGAAGAGGAGGGGAGGAGAGGAGGTAGAAGAACTTGAGGGAACAGGACAGTCAAAATGGAGGAAAGACAGAGATGAGAACAAAGAAAGAGATATTTTGATTGAGGGAGTCATTATGGGACTAACAAAAAAACTGTCACTAGAGAAATTCCCAGGAATCCACAAGGATGAGTCCAGCTAAGACCCTAAGCAATAGAGGAGAGGGTGCCAGAACTGGCCTTGCCCTGTAGTCAGATTGATGAATATCTTAAATGTCATCATAGAACCTTCATCCAGCTACTGATGGAGACAGAGGCAAAGACCTGCAGCAGAGCACTGGACTGAGCTTCCAAAGTCCAGTTGAAGATTGGGAGGAGTGAGAATAGGAGCAAAGAGGTCAAGACCATGATGGGGACACCCACTGAAAGAGTTTATCTGAGCTAATGGAGCACCAACTCCAGTCGGACAAGGAAGGAACCAGCCTAGGAACAAACTAGACCCTCTGAATGTGAGTGACAGTTGTATGGTTGGGGCAGACTGAGGGGCCACTGGCAGTGGCACCAGGATTTATCCCCACTGCTTATAAAGACTTTTGGGAAAGAAACAAGCTGGATTACAGTGTGATATTTTATTTCTTGGACGTCTAACAGTGAAATATCTACATGAGATAAGGAAAATAGCGTTCACTAGTATTGATAGACTGAAGTAATGATAGATTGCAATATGTACCTGGAGATCATAACATTTAATTCTCATTTTAGCAGAAACACACTAAGTCAATTTTAAAGAAGGGAAAACTGAGGTATAGAAAGATCGTAAATTCTGAGTAAGATGATGAAATTTAGCAAGGCTTTGAAGCTGTTGACATGGTTTAAAGGGTAAGCATAATGTTAGAATGTAGTTTTCTCAGTTTCATGGACATTTGCTGCATTCATTTTACACTGAGCAGGGCTGGGGGGTGACATCAGGGACACTCAGAAGTTCAGACCTGTGGCAGTGACATGACGGGCTGTAACTGTCTGGGTGCTTGTGTTGACCTCCAGAATCCATTCTCCAGCACTGAATCTTTATTGGCTTTAATTAAGCATTCCCGTGCACATTTGGGATAGGATCTCATCCTCCCTCACACAAAGATCCGGTTCAAATTCCTTGAATGTTACTACCTAAACCTTACAAATATTTTCTCTGATGATCTCTTAACAGCAAGAAATTAGGAAACAGTTTTTATTCATAAATATGTGATAATAATTACTCTAAAATTTCTATGAGTGGGATGATTTTTTCTGTTTTTATTTCTATGAGCCCAAACTAAGAAAGCAGAAAAAAAATTATTCAGGTAGGAGTAGTCATTGATTTAATGCTCCAGACATTAAATATTAATAGTTCACAAAAATTTATTCTACATCTGAGCAAGCATCTTTATTGATCATAAGCATTACAATAAGAGTTAGGGTATAAAAAATGCATGTAGTCAGGGATATGGTGTACTTAGGGACACTTAAATTATTGTGAACCTTTCCGGAAGTCAGACAGCTTTGTATTAAATGGTAATGTGGTGATAAAATACTGTGGTGAAAAGTTTAGCATCAGTGCCATAGGAAGCACACAACAAAGAAAGAAAGAAAAGGAATTGGTTATGAAAGTATTTTAAAGATAAAAATACAGATGAGAAGCAGTCGTTTGATTAGGAAACCCTACAGTATTTTGTAGATGTGGGGTGCAGAGAGAAGGGGCCTTTGTTATCACTGCTCTGCTCCAACCATGCTAATGAGTTTACAGTATGGCCTTTTGAACCACAAAAAGTGTTGAATGTGTAGCTGGCAAGCTGATTCAGCTGTACTTTTGTTGAAAATCAGGTACTCTTGGAGTTTATTGAACAGAGATTAAATTTTCGATGATTTTCAGAATACTGAATGAGCTTATTTTAGCAGTGTGTCAAGCCATCCTTTTTCTTCCTGCTAAGGTAGTTTGCGCAGTTTCGCTGTTGTTTTCAGTACTCATAAGCTAGTCTAATTTACAGAGAAAGGTTCAGTAATATTTGGCTACATCTTTATCTTGTAAAATCAGGAGGCAGCATAACTGTCATTCTGGGCTTTGCTCTGTGCCTCAGCAGAAAGAACCATACCCATGTCTACTTTCCCCCCTCTCCCTACTCAGTCTCTGGTCAGAAGTTGAGGGAAAATAGATGGTTTCATTTGATTTTCCTTTATGATTCACGTTCAGATTTCTAGAATGGCCTCTGCTTTCTACCCCAAGTCAGGTAAAGTGCTGCAATGGGAAGAATAAGAGATGAAAGAGAGAGAGAGAGAGAAAAAAAAGAATTGTAGGCCATTTTAAAAGCTGTCACTGACTTTTTCAGGTAAACGCTTCTGCCAGTGTAAGCATTGGAGCAGGTCTTTGGTGATTTATTTGGAGTCATTCTGCAGGGACCTCCTCAGGACCTTGCTCCTTGGCACAGTTTATGAGCAATTCTTCAGATGCTCTCACATGTTTGGTCCAGTCCTTCATCTTTAGCAGTCTCTCATGGCATCTTTCTATTCAGAAACTCACACCCAGTACCCTGATACACTGCTCGAGTCGGCAAGCTTGAAAATCCACACAGCCACAGTTAATCTTCACCACCAACACCAAGAGGGCTCAGAGAGCTTCCTGCCCTTCTCTCTAATTTCACAAAATCTTAGAGCTGCTTGTTAGAGTCTTGCCATAAACCACTGATGCTTATTCAGGCTGGAGGCACAGGTCTGGCGTGTGTATGTTTTGCAGCTCAGGGAAATGTGAAATGACCGCTTTCCTTGTGGGCACGGCAGCTTCATGTTTGCCTCATTTCTGGGGCTTTTTATTTGGTCAGTGTAAGGAAACAGTGCTACTCTTTGCTACACGTTAGAGATTGTACAATCTTTTCAAGGAACTATTCTGAACATCACTTATGTGAGGATGGCAAAGAATAGCAATAACAATCATCTTTCGTTTCTGAGTAAGCTATTCTGAGAAACAATTGAGAAATATAGCAGGGAACCATAAGGAAGAGAGTTAAAACTAAACCTTTGTAAATAACTCAACTCGGGATTCGAAATGATTGTCAGCGCTAAGTGGTTGCTTTTAACTCCTGCTCTGCTCACATATCCTGAACCATTTCTTGGTAAAGCTCAAGAGGGCCGAGTGCCTTCATTGGTCCAAGGGAACAAGGTAGGGCCTCGGTTCAATGTGTGAAGCTCAGGAAAAACATGAAGGTAAGTACAAGCGAGGCAGCAGCAGAGGGTCCTCTTGTAAAGAGAGAGAGGAGGGACATTATCCTCCACAACATGCCCAGAAACACTGATAATAGAATAGCAGACAGTGTTAGTGTAAGGGGATGCACAAGACAATGTGGAGCATCCACTGTAACTCTGTAGGGCCACGGTGACGGAAATGGATATGTGTAATAACTGTCCACATAACGTAAAAATAATGTGCTTATTCAAAGTCTATTAATAAAAATACACACAGAAGTACAAAGGGCCTGGTTTATCCCAAACAACCATGCGCAATACAAACACTGCTGAGCTATAGCCGTTCCTCATTTCACCTTGTGCAGCAGATCCATGCAGTAAAATGAGCACAGCACTGACACCTACTTAGATACACCAATCAACCAATGGGGTGAAACTGAGAAGGCAGTTGTACCTACATACTTACAGATGCTGCGCTTTCAGTAAAGATGCCAAAAACAGGGAGAAAAGACAGCATTTTTAATAATATTTTTGAAAACTGGATATCTGTGTGTAAAGGAATGAAACTTGAAATTTTTTCTTGCCCTTTTCACAAATCAATTCCTTATGGATTAAAGATCTCAATATTAGGCTTCGAATTTCAAGAAGAAATGAAGGATTGCACTTTAGGATATAGGCTTGGGAACAAGACTCTGTGCACCCAGGGAATAAAAAGAATAGACATTTTAAAAATGAAGAACCTAAGCATAGATGGGATAATTTCACAAAACCCAAAATGAATGATAGGATCATCATTTAAATTCTGATCATCTAATTCTGAAACTTGCCTTTTCACATTTTCTGAAATGGTGTTGCTGCAGATATTCAAAAGGTAATAAGGACAATAGGAGTAGGTGGTAATAATAGAGAGGTAAAAGGAAACTAAATTCAAAAGAAGTTAGTGTATCTTTTAATTTAATGAAGTGTTTCAAAACATGTTGGTTTGAAGTACGACTCAGCAGGTGTGAAAACAGTAGTTTCAATGAAATGATAGAGTTTAAGTAACATTTAAAAATCTGCCTCTATGTGTGCATGTACAGGCATGTGTGTCTCATGGCATATGAGCGGAGGTCAGAAGGCAACCTCTAGTACCCATCTTTGCTTTACATCTTATTTGAGACAGGTCTTTCATTATTCATTGTTGCATATGCCAGGTCTGCAGGCTACCAGGGATTCTCCTGTCTCTCTTCCCATTTTACTGTAGGAACACTGGAATCGTAAATGCGTAAATGCATATGTTATAATAGTCAGAATTATGTGGGTTTGAGATATTCAGTCTCAGATCCTCAAGCTTGTATAAGAAATGCTTTACTTGCCGGGCGGTGGTGGCGCACGCCTTTAATCCCAGCACTCGGGAGGCAGAGGCAGGCGGATCTCTGTGAGTTCGAGACCAGCCTGGTCTACAGACCTAGTTCCAGGATAGGCTCCAAAGCCACAGAGAAACCCTGTCTCGAAAAACCAAAAAAAAAAAAAAAAAAAAAGAAAAAAAGAAATGCTTTACCTGCCTTGCCATTGCCCCATCCCCAGATGAAATCTGTTGGCATATCCAGTCATTTCCTTCATTCTTTGCCCATGACCATTTTCCTGATGCAAAGGCAGAGCCTTGGTACTTCAGCAAGGGATCACGTGGTTCAGTAACAAATACCACTCCATGAGTTCTGCTCTAATGCCTCTTTCGGTTACTGGGATAACTGTGCTGGTCTCAGCTAGTTCTTATATCTGAGCCAAGACACCTTCTATGTATGACTTAATGAACAAAAGAAGGTTGACACACAGGAAAAACTCTAACTTCATGGACTTGTCTGTTCTATCTGATCACCTTTATCTCTAGTTAGTGTAGGAGTGTCTTTTATTTCTTTTGACATACAATAAGCTTGTGGCTTCAAAGAAGAGTAAGAATAAATATTTCAATCCCACAGGCACTGTCCTGTATGTTGTTATCCACAAGAACAGCAAGGGTACTTGGTCACCAGGCACAGAACAAGCTTCGACCGAAGGTCTCAGGTCTAATGGAGAATGGAGCCCATGAACTTGCAGGACTTGGCATAGTCTCATGATCGGACTGGAGTTCTGATGATACTCCTAACCAGTGCCCTGAAACAGAGGGCAGATCATCTCCCTCAATAAGACAAAGCTATATCATTTTGTTAGCTTGCCGCCATTTTTTTCTTTCCTGCCCATTTGTTTGGCAGCTCAGAGTCTGACATTTCCTTCCTCTTCTTGCTTGTGGCTCCATTTATGCATGCCTTTTGTTCTCCCAGAACTCATGCTGCTGTTACCTTAAAGACTCTGCACTTCTCATGTGAAGCGTAGAGTTCTCTCTTCAGTCTCTGTAAGAGAACTTGTGATTTAGGCAGTCAGAGTAGTTAATGGTCTGTCCTTGTTAGAGCTGTCAGTCACTGGATGACACCTCACGCTGCTCATCTGTCTCTAAATCGCTGCCTTTTGGTCTGATGACTGAGTTCCACAGCTAAAGAGAACCAGTGCTCTGTTTAGAAGGAAAAGTCTGGTTTTGTGCTGTTCCACAAAAGCAATTTCAAATATATTCACTACAGAGAAGTGTGAAATGTACCAAGATTCGAAGCTCTCCAAATGTTGTGTATCCAGAAGGGACTCTGGAAAATCAAAGCCCCCATCTGGTACCTCCAGCCTATGAAGATATTTTCCAGTTTTGCAGCATGTGGTGGCTCATGTCTAAAATCCCAGTCTTTGAAAAGCTTAGACAGTAGGAGTACCATGAGTATTAGGCTGTTCTGAGCTATAGAGTGAGCGTCTGCTTTATTAAAAACAAAGGAGAGAAACAGAATTTCTGTTTACCTCAGTTTACCATAGAGAGCTTACAAACTTATGTATCATATTGAAACAGTGGGAGCTCTCGGTGCCAGGAGACCAAGCGTTGGGGTGAGTTTCTGGCCCCGCAGCGCCAGCCTGGGACGGGGAGCTCAGAGGTTCCTTGGCCCCCTAGCCTTCTTAGGCTCTCTGCAGGGCTTCTACTCCGTCCATACTGCCTCTTTCTTCCTAGCCCACCCAGCATCCATCCAGAACTCTCCCCACTTCGGCCCCACCGCCCTCTTTCGGCACATAACATCAACCAGCCCAGCCTGTCTGGGCACTGGGTCCGAATCCTCAGGGCACCCAAGCGAGAGGGAGTGCCTTTGTTTCTATGGCCTGCCTGCAACAAGCAGGGTAGGCACCTTGTTTGCGACCTGCCCAACCAGCACGGAGGCCTGATCTCTCGGTGCCAGGAGACCCAGCATTGGGGAGAGCCAAAACAGGGGAGAGCCAGCGTTGGGAAGGCAAGGAGACCTGATCCGGTAAAAGAAGATCCATAAGAGAGCATTTGGAAGAAGAGATGGGCAGACACCAAGGCAAGATTCGCCCAACAAGCTGAAAAGCAACATGAAGCCACCAAAAGCCAGCGACCTCACAACGGGAGGACATGAACACCTTAATCAAGAAGAAGAAGAAAAGATGGACTTCATGAAAGTGATTGACGCCCTTAAACAGCATGTAAAAAACGCCCTTACAGAAATGGATGAGAAATATAACAGAAAGTTTGAAGAATTAAATAAATCAGTGAATGA
>NC_022012.1:12603833-12607354 GCF_000317375.1 Microtus ochrogaster | reverse complement strand
AGCGGGGAAGGGTGGGAGGAGGGGGAGGGAAATGGGAGGCTGGGAGGAGGTGGAAACTTGTTTTGTTTTTTTTTCCTTTTCTCAATAAAAAAAATGAATTAAAAAAATAGAAAAAAAAAGAAACAGTGGGAAACCCCGAATTCACTAGGACTCCCCAGGTTTCTGCTTATTCCTTCTCATTTGTGGGGTGAAGTCTTTGACAAGAAGCATGGGAGGGGAATTGGTTTGCTTTAGCTTGCAGTTTGAGTTGTACAATCCCTTACTGAGGTGAAGCACTGATGGAAGGCCACTCCATAATGCCTGGAGTATACAGCTAGGTAGTCTCAGCCCACATCTTGTTGGAACAGGAAGCAGACAGTAGACCGGAAAATGACATTCTTTACCCAGTGAGGTTCCATCTTTGAAGGTTCTTTAACTGTCATAAACAGCTGGGAAATAGGTGTTGAAACCAACAAGTTTTTGGTCGTCATTTTACTTTCAAAACATAATACTGTTCAACCAGGGAGCTTAAAGCTAAACCCCTTCCAAGCGTTCTTTAATGAATCATTTTTATATCACTTTGACTCAATTTTTGTAACATTTCTAACATTTACTACCATTTAAATATTTTTAATTTAATATGCCTTTATATATTTTACTGTTACATCTCAACACAAATGTTTTATTTCCCAAAGAAATACAATGTTGAAAAAAATGTTTGTTCTCTTCCTCTTCTTCACTACCATTGCCGCTTATTGTAATATGGAGGACAGGGTGAACATTACCAGTCTCTTCAGTCTCTTAAATATATGTGAATGAATATACTCAAACAATTAACATAAAAATAGGATGGAGGCTATGCATTTTAGATAATATTTTTTTCTGTAAAGAAAACAATATATACTTGTCTCAATAACATGATTAACCATTACCTGTGAGCATTATATCAAGCACATCCACACACACCTCCCCCCACACACAGGGAAACACACCAATCCTACTTGATTTCAGTGAAGGACAAGACCCAGTTCAGCTTCCGTCTAAGTATCTGTTGTCTGAAGATTAAGCTGCCCCAGTGGTGAATTCTTCCATGCTATGCCTAGCCTCATTTCTAGTTTATTATGGAAATGCTCTTCGTTCTGGGGTGACACTGTGAAATAGAAGGTATTGTACCTAATCAGAATCAAAATAGCAGCAGATCATTTACTGCTGACGATCTTATTTTTCTAACCACCATCAGTCAGGTTTCCCTGATGCTTGTTCATGCCTTAACAATTTATATTTCACAGTTGTGGTTTTATGACTGTGAAATATAGTTCCCCAAAGCCTAGCTCTCCAAGCTAAGTGGGAGATGAAAAATCACTTAGATCTGTGCAAGGGCTACATTATTTTGTGAGAGAAAATCATGTATGCATGCAGCCTTTGAGGCATGAAGAGGACAAAGGAAACCTCTGCTCTCAGGAGTGTGACTCTTAGGTTAGGCAGGCACCATAAATATAAAGACATCTTAAGCACTGTATATGCACTAGTACAGATGTTTAAAAAACAGGGAATAAGTCAAGACTGTTGTGGAAAGTTAAATTACTGAATTTGGCCTTTCCATCATTGCTGTATAACTTTGCCTGAAAATATAACAGGAAAATGTAGGTACACGGAGTCTCTTCTCTGAGCTCTGTCATGATGGTAACTCTGTTATAGAGATGGCTAACTTTGTTTATAGACATGTCTTAGTTTGCTCTTCTATTGTGATGAAGCAACCTGACAGAAAGCAATGGCGGAGGAAAAGGCTAATTTCAGCTTACAACACTCAGGTGATGCTCCATCATGGAAAGAACACAGAAGTTCGAGGAGGAACTGAAACAGAGGCCATGGGGAAACATTGTTTAGTGGTGTGCTAGTCATCACTTTCTCAGCCTGCTTTCTTTATAACCTAGGACCACCTGATAAGGGTGACCCTGATTAGGGTGACCCTGAGCGTGACCCTCCCACATCAATGGTGAATCAAGAACATGGCCCCCAGACTTGCCTACAGGCAATGTGTTGGAGGAGTTTTCTCAACTGAGGATCCTCTTTCCAAATAAGTCTAACTCGTGTCAAGTTGACAAAAATAGAACCAGGCAGCAAACAATACCTCATACAAATCTAGGGGATTATAAATACATTTTGTTTTTTATGGTATTTAGGCATTTTTTTTTCAGTCAAGAAAGAGTTCCTAAATTATGCTGGAGTTCAGTGCTGCAGTGGGCATTTTCCAGCATAGTGTAAACTGAGCTGTAAATACAAGGCACATAAATATTTCCCATTTTCCTAGTCTCTGCACTATAAAAACAAAAACGATGATTAAAATGATTTTAATGCTCACTTCCCCCAATAGGTCTAAAATGTAGTTTCGATATAAATTTAAATATATTTTTTCTTACTAAATCCTCAGAACCTGTTATTTCCACCCTAAATGTCTCATTGCCTAGCTACATACAACCTGCAGGGACTCTGCTTTTTAACCATTGTTCTATATGATTCACAAAACAAAGCTCATTGTGTTGATAGGTTTGCAACATATTGGATATGCTGATTAGCTTTTGCTAGCTTTATGTAAATTAGAGTCATCTTAGAAGAGGAAACCACAACTAAGGAATGGCCTTTGTTAGATTAACCTAGGATATGTCTTGGGGGCATTTTCTTGATGAATGATTGATGTGGTAGGGTCCAGTCCACTGTAGGTGGTGTTATCCCTTAGGAGGTGGTTCTAGCTTTTCTAACAAAGCCAGCTAAGCAAATAGACAATGCACAGAAAGAATTATTCCTCTGTAGTCTCTATTTCAGCTTCTGCTTTTAATTTTCTGCAGTGGCTTCCATTGGTGCTGGGCTGTAACTTGCAAGATGAAATCAACCATTTTTTTTCCTTAGGTTGGTTTGTGTTAGTGTTTTATTAAGCGACAGGAAAGTCTCTTAATAAGGAAAAACACTGATGTCTGGAATCTAATCAGAGCATTACTCTCAAAGAAATAAACCATATTTATGAGGAAACTCACTTAAAACCAAAACGAAACTGACTGGGATTCCAGAAGAAAATATTAAAATAGTTATTAAAACACATGCCATGCACTGTGAAGAGATATTATAAAGACAAAAATTTGTACAATGAAAACACCTGAGTAGTAATAATGGTAAGAGCAGATATGTCATAAAAAAAAAAAAATGTTACTAAGCATACCCCAGCAGCACAAACATTAAGGGCCTCATTGAATAAATGGGACCTCCTGAGACTGAGAAGCTTCTGTAAAGCAAAGGACACTGTCATTAAGACAAAAAGGCAACTTACTGATTGGGAGGAGATCTTCACCAACCCCACAACTGACAAAGGTCTGATCTCCAAAATATATAAAGAACTCAAGAAACTAGACCGTAAAAGGCAAATCAACCCAATTAAAAAATGGGGCACTAAGCTGAACAGAGAATTCTCAACAGAAGAAGTTCAAATGGCCAAAAGACACTTAAGGTCATGCTCAACTTCCTTAGCGATCAGGGAAATGCAAATCAAG
>NC_022012.1:12597081-12603043 GCF_000317375.1 Microtus ochrogaster | reverse complement strand
AAAAAGCATGAGATAAAACCAGACTCGCTGAACATAGCGGACAATGAGGACTACTGAGAACTCAAGAACAATGGCAATGGGTTTTTGATCCTATTGCACGTACTGGCTTTGTGGGAGCCTAGGCAGTTTGGATGCTCACCTTACTAGACCTGGATGGAGGTGAGTGGTCCTTGGACTTCCCACAGGACAGGGAACCCTGATTGCTCTTTGGGCTGACGAGGGAGGGAAACTTGATTGGGGGAGGGGGAGGGAAATGGGAGGCAGCAGAGGGGAAGAGACAGAAATCTTTAATAAATAAATAAATAAAAGCCACAAAAATGAAGCCCAAAGCAAAAATGAATTTTTTGCTTATTAATTATTTTCTTGTGTTTGCATCCTAACTAAAGCTTCCCCTCCCTTTCCTTTTCCCAGTACCTAACCTAACCACTCTCTCTCACTCTCCTCCACTGTTTCTCTTTAAACTCCGGTGGGCAATCCATGCATATCAGCTAGCCATAGTCTATCAGGCTGCAGTGAGACCAGGCTACCCCTCCTTTGGATGAGGTAATCCTTTATAAGGGATGGGTCCCAAAAGCAACAGAGTCAAAGATGTCCCCTGTTCCCACTGTTAGGAGTACCGCAAGAAGACCCGGTTTCACAGTTGTAACATATATCAAATATATGCAGGGGCCTAGGTCATTCACATGCAGGTTTCCTACTTGTTGGATCAGTCTCAGTGAGGCCTTGTGAGACTCGGTCAGTTGATTCTGTGGGTTTTCTTTTGGTGCCCTTGACATCACTGGGCCCTATATTCCTTCCTTCCCGTATTCTGCAGGTTTCCCCTAGCTCTACCTAATGTTGGACTGTGGGTCTCTGCATCTGTTTCCAATAGTTGTTGGGTTAAGCCTCTCTGATAACAGTTGGGCTAGGCAACAATTTATGAGTAGAGGAGAATATCATTAATAATCATTTTGCTGTTTTATTTATTTATTTTTGTTATTCATGTTTGGTTCCATTGTAGGTCTATGGGGTAATCTCTCTCTGGGTCCTGGCCCTTAAGGGAGGCTGAGTTCCCTCTCAGAGTATGGGTATCCAACTTTGTTCATCATTAGTTGGTTGCTCAACAAAATTTCTGCACCATATTTTCCCAGCACATCTTGTAGGCAGGACAAATTGTTGGTTGAAGGGTTTGTGGCTTCACTAGGTTCCCAGAACTTCCACTGGGTGAATTGCTTGGTTACAGGAGACAGCCAGTTCTGGTTCCATGTCTACCATTGTTAAAAGTCTTAGCTAGGGTCACCCTCATAAATTCCCAGATGTTTCTATTGCTCTAGCTTTCTGGCTCATCCTCAAGATATCCCCAGAATCTAGTTGTCTTTCTCTCTCAGTACTTTCTTCCTCCATCAAGTGAAATTTCTTTTCAATGTTCTATAAGAAAAAACATTAGTGAAGGAAAGGGTGATTTCAAATACCTAAATATATAAAACTGGGTTCTTAGAAGGAAAGAGTAGGGGAAGAGTAAATAAAATCTTTTCAAGAATAGTGGTCCCATTTTCTAACTGCAACCTACTACTTTTGATGTTTTAGATATTTCAGAATGTCAACATCTGGATTAACTATTGAAAGGCAGGCTGTTGTACCTGCTGTGTTGCTGTTTTCATAATGGTTAGTGCTTCATGTAATCATTATTTTCTGATTTTCTCTTTTAGTGTGGCTTATTTTTCCTGCGGGCTTATGGATGCATGCAGGATCCTAGTATCATCTGAAGAGCTGGCTTATTGGTGATGGATTCCTTTAGTTTGGGCTTATTCTGGATAGCTTTTCTTTCTTTCAATTTTGATAATGTTGTTGGCTGCAATCATCTGGTTTTGTAATTATTGTTACTCGCGGATTGAAACAAATCATCTCAAGCCCTCCTGGAGTGCGGAATTTCTGTTGAACAATATTACTTTGTGCTTTTTTTCTTGAAGTTTTAATATTTGTTCTTTGTTATGTAAACTTAGCTTTCATTTTTTTAACTATAATTTGATGTGGAGAGATTATTTTCTCGTCTTATCTGTACTACACTCTAAATAACTCCTGTGTCTGACTGATGTACTCTTTCTTCAGATTTTCAGAATTTTCTTTTATGTGTCAGATTTAATTTCCAATGCCATTACAAGAAGAGAATGCTAACTTCATGTCCTGTAGTAATATCTAGAAGCTACATGCATAAGATCTCACCATAATTGGATAAACGTGAGGTGAACATGGACAGACAACACCACTGGATTTGTCTAACTGGATGGGGAGAAGTCCAAAAGGCCTCAACTCTACACAATGAAATACAGGAAATGGAGTCAAAATGGGAGCAAGAGAGGTGGTCCTCTCTAGTGAAGAGCTCAACAATGATTGTCCAGTACCAAACCGTCAGCCATTAAAACATACATACAAGTAACATTATGTGTACTCACAGGTTATATTTAGAAATATATATGTATATGTAAATACACATGAAATAAGAATTAATGAAAAAAGATGCCATAAATTTAAAGGAGAGTGGGAAGGCTTAGAGGAATAATAGAGAATGGAGGAAAGATATAATTGTATTACAATATATAAAAAGAACTTTACCTAGTAGATAGACCCATCATAAAATTATAGCATTAATGAGTTATACACAGTCATTCTTTAAACTTCAATACTTTTGAGAGAATAAAGGAACAGTGTAGATTATATGTAAATGTAAATGTAAGTTGCTAAGGGTAGGAATAGAAAAAATAGGTAAAATAAAACTTGAAGAATTATTGGAGCAGCAGAGAAAAAACAGAGAAGGGAAAATAACTAAAAAGAAAACAAAGAGAAAAGTAGGAGAGAAGTGGCTACAGATACAGGTGGAGTGTAAAGAGACAAATTCACAACAATGTGATGCACAATCACTAAAACTCAGAGAGCGAAATTGGGGTTCAACTTGAAGGTCAGAAAAGAAAACCAGGTTGGAGAGATGGCTCAGAGGTTAACAGCATTGTCTGCTCTTCCAAAGGTCCTGAGTTCAATTCCCAGCAACCACATGGTGGCTCACAACCATCTGTAATGGGATCTGGTGCCCTCTTCTGGCCTGCAGGCATACACACAGACAGAATATTGTATACATAATAAATAAATAAATATTTTTTAAAAAAAGAAAAACAAACCAGCCAGCCACTGGCTCTGAAATGGCTATTCTGCCTCCAAGAATCTCAGAATGAAACTGTCTGAGAACTGTTTCCTCCTGTTTTTAATTCCCATTTAGGACTGGGATTAAAGGAATTCACTATGGGATTAAAAGCATGCACTGCCTAGTCTGTCTGGCAAACAGTGGGTCTACTGGGATTAAAGGTATCTGTTACCACTGCCTGGTCTGTAAGGATGACCAATGGGGCTGTTTTACTCTCTGATCCTCAGGCAAGCCGTATTTATTAAAATATAAATGAAATGCCACTACAGCAATGAGAACAGACATTGCAGTTCCGGGGGACTTTGTCATTCAGTGTGAATTCTATTCATTGACTGTTGCAAATTACAAGTGAAAAGAACGTGTTCTCCTTGACTCTTGTGACTTTTTGCCTTCCAAAGTCATTGCTCCATACTCAGGAAGCCAGGAAGGCTGCAGCCATTCTTTGGGGTTCTCTGTCTTGCCCTCAGCCTTCACTGATTTCATGCCTGATTTACCCGTCTGATGATGGCCCAACCTTTCTGGCATCTCTGTCAATCTTTCTTTCACATATTTTGAGGATTCTTTTAAGACAAATTAAGCAAAGGCTTGTACCAAAGGCCTTGGGAACAAATTTAGATTTTATTCATGATTTGGACTCATTAGGATTGAATGGTTTAATTCCATCTTCTAAGTGATCAATGGCTGAGTGAGAACGTCACGTTCTCTTACAGCTTTCTCAGTGTTAATCAGAAGTGGACATTGTCTCTGCGAACACTGTTGATTATTTGTTTAAATGTCAGTGTGGCACAAATTGGAATTACCTGAAAAGTGAGCTCAATAAAGGATTGTCTTAATTACCTCAGATGGTGTGGGGAAACCCACACTGAATTTGGGCGGCACCTTCTGGTAGCAGCCCAGGAAAAAATGGGCACAGTAGAAGGAATATTATTCACTTCTTTATCCTTGGTCTTTATTCTCAGGCTAAACTATTTTATCTTGTTGCTGCTGTTGCTGCTGCTAATAGTGAGGATGATGGTGATGGCAATGATAATGTTGGTGCTGATGATGTCAGCTGATATCAGAACCAACATTTCTAGATATTGATCACAGACTGAGTAATAATGAATCTCCTGGAACCCTTCAGGTTTTGGCAGAAGATTTGGATTACTGAGGCACCCAATCCTATGGAGCAAGCAATTACCAGGTGCTCAGCCTTTTCAGTGTAAGATAGCCATTGTGCCAATACAAATGCTGAGGTACCCAACCTCAAGGACTAAGCACCAGTTTGTTTCTCAATGTGTCAGCTGTTATTCATTTGCTATTGCTATTTCAAAATAGGATAATTTAAAATTGTGTGTGTGTGTTTATGTTTGTGTGTGCAGTGTGTATGCATGTGTGTGCATATGTCATTGATTCTTTTTCTCTGGAGAACTAACACGAACATTTATTTTGTAATTTTTCCCTAAGGCATGCTTTCTATGAAACCATCTATTCTAAACTGTAGGCACATTTAATCATTATTAGAACTTTGTGGCAATATTTGGAAACCTGATTTAATGACTTATTCATATTTGACATTTTTATTTAAGCAAATGATCTTCTGGATTAGACTTTGTGCTTGCTTGTCTATAAAATAACAGTGTCTACCACTGTCTGAATGACTGTTACATGTTTGGCATTGTGTTTGCTACAGTGGAGTTGAAAAACCAGGGGAGTGACCTGGGAAACTGCACTTTTAAAAATGAGCTGCAAAGAAACTGCTACACCTTCTGGGCTTGCTCGTTTTCTCGTGACAGAAACACTTGTCAATTTATGGTAATGCTAGACTCTTAAGAAGCATATGCTGATGGTCTTGAGTTTTTTATTACCCTGATTTTTAAAAGCGGTGATTATGCATTTTCTAAATACTCAGTACAAGATCTTTTAGAGACTTTTGTGTTAACACAGTCTAAACAATGGGGCTCTGACTCTTCATTGATAATGAAGGTGTAAAACTTGGTTTGGCTAGTGTTTACTGAGAACATCTCAGAGTCTACAAATTTAAAGAAATGTTATGATACAGAAAATGTTGTAGAAGTTGCAACATCTCCCCCTCTTTACCTCTTCTTCCATTCACATCTATTTTGTTTATAAAATGTCAAATGTTGCCTTCTTTCCTCCAAGTCTTTCATCACCTTATAGCAGTGAGGCCATTGGAGTCACCTTTTCCAGCGTTTCCCCAAAGGGTGAAGATTTGCTTTTGATCACGGTTACTGGAGAGGTAACTTACTTCTTGAGTCCCTAATAGAAATGTGCTCCCTAGTAAAAGTCATTTACTGTCATAGGATTTTCTTGTTTCACTCAGTGGAGCAACTAAGCCTCCTAGAAGTGACACAAATCCACCAAGTACATTCAATCCAAATTTTCCCCAAGCTCTGCTTTCTATCAGTCTTCCCAGGTGATGAGAACAATTCTTTTTTTGTTTTGATTTTTGTTTTTTTTTTAAGAAAAATTTTTATTTTATTACTTAAAAAAATTAACAATCCTAGATGGGAAGGCTTCAGGTAGCAGCTGTGGGACTACTGCTGGGCTTAAGGTGCTTTGGCTGTACCCCTGCTTCCTTAAGTCTTAAGTGATGCCCCGTCCAAGCCATCATCTCCCCCATTCATCCACTCCCACCCTTGGCCAAGGCTTAGATTGTAACCCTCCCCTCCCTCTGAAATTGGCCATGGGTGAGGAATGTTGAAATAAGAGCTCTGGGGCTGAGTCCCCCGGCACCCTGCCGCCCGCATGGCTAGCTTAGCTTATGCCCCGAAATAATTACACGGA
>NC_022012.1:12557413-12593841 GCF_000317375.1 Microtus ochrogaster | reverse complement strand
GACTCTCTGACTCAGCTTCTTTCTCCCAGCATCCTGTTCTGTTTTCTCCGCCTACCTAAGGGTTGGCCTATGAAATGGGCCTAGGCAGTTTCTTTACTAATAAGAAATCATTCCCACATCAGAGGAATTCAGGGCTTCGCGTATCCCCACCATTGTCAAGGGGTGCTGCTTTCCTTTTCCTCAATGCCCTTGTTGCCCATCACCACCCAACACTTGCTGTGGCCAGAAGCCATTAGATGAGGTTGGAAGAGCCTGGCCTCCCTCATATAGCTCTGGACCACACATTCACATGCCACCAGCCTGGGAAGGGGTGCAGGGTCCTCAGCCCTGCTGCCATCATCAGCTGATGCACTTTGAGTTCAGGTCTCGAGGTGAACAGAGCAGTCCTGAGGCAACAAACCTGCCAGCACTCAGGGTCCTAGGTGATTTCTGCCTAGAGAAAGGCCATGCGGAGAGTCCTAAGCTCACGGGATTCTGTGTCGGTTCCTTTTCTCATAATCGCTTTGCTTTTACAAACTGAAGAGGTTTGGACAGGGCTTCCTGGCCACCCATCTGGTCTGATGTGGAGCCTGACAGCTGGAACAGAGGCCCTGACCCTGTGGACTCAAGTTTCAGTGTTGTTGCTCCTCAGACCCCACTCTGTTCAGGACCACTAAATGTTGAAATATGGATGCGTACCGAAATAAAGGCAATTTGTTGTGTTGCAAAAAAAAAAATTAACAATCGAAATTCCCACTCCCTCCCCTCCTTACACTCCCCTCCCACTCCTTCCAAAGACCCTACCACCCCACCCCCTCCAATCCCAAGAGAGGGCCATGCACCCCACTCTGGAGAAAGGCCAAGGCCCTCTCTACTACATCCAGGCCGAGCAAGGTTTACATCAAAAAAGAATAGGATCCCAAGAAGCCAGTACATGCCATAGAGACAAATCCCAGTGTCATCATCAGTTGCCCCCCAGTCTACCCTAACTGTCAACCCCTTTCAGAGTTGACTCCCAGTCCAGTTGGAGTTGGTAAGCTACCATTAGCTCAAGCAAACTGTCTCAGTGGATGCAACCCTCATGGTCTTGGATTCCTTGCTCATACTCTCACTCCTTCTATTCTTCAACTGGACCTTGGGAGCTCAGTCCAGTGCTCTGATGTGGGCCATTGCCTGTGTTCCCCTCTGTGGTTGGAAGAAGGTTCTATGGTGACATTTAAGATAATGGCTCCCTTAATTAACATATCTCTTTCCTTGCTCTCATATCTGTCCTTTCTCCATCTTGACTATCCCATTCCCTCAAGTTTTCCTCAACCCCTTCTTTACCCTTCTACCCCCTGCCCCCATGGTCAAAATTTTTCTGATTTCCGGGAGGGTCTATATATGTTTTTCTTTGGGTTCACCTTATTACTTAGTTTCTGTAGGATCATGAACTATACGATCAATGCCCTTTTCTTATGCTTATTATCCACTTAAGAGGGAGTACATACCATATTCATTTTTTTGGGTCTGGGTTACCTCACTCAGGATAGTGTTTTCTAATTCCATTTATTTGCATGCAAAATTCAAAATGTCATTATTTTTTACCACTGAGTAGTACTCTAATGTATAGATGTGCCACACTTTCTTTATCTATTCTTTAGTTGAGGGGCATTTAGGTTGTTTTCAGGTTCTGGCTATTACAAACAATGCTGCTATGAACATAGTTGAACAAATACTTTGTAGTGTGATTGAGCATCTTTTGGATATATTCCCAAGAGTGGTATTGCTGGATCCTGAGATAGGTTGATTCACAGTTTTTCTGAGAAACTGCCATACTGATTTCCAAAGTGGTTGAACAAGTTTACACTCCCACCAGGAATGGATGAATGTTTCCCTTGCTCTACATCCTTTCTAGCATAAGCTATGATTAGTGTTTTTAATCTTAGCCATTCTGACAGGAGTAAGATAGTATCTCAGAGTTGTTTTGATTTGCATTTCCCTGATAGCCAAAGAAGTTGAACATGTCCTTAAGTATCTTTTGGCCATTTGAAATTCTTCTGTTGAGAATTCTCTGTTTAGTTCAGTATACCACTTTTTAATTGGGTTATTTAGAATTTTAATGTCTAATTTCTTGAGTTCTTTATATATTTTGGAGATCAGTCCTTTGTCTGATGTGGGGTTGGTAAAGACTTTTTTCCCACTCAGTAGGCTGCCTTTTTGTCTTATTGACTTTGTCCTTTGCTTTACAGAAGCTTCTCAATTTCAGGAGGTCCCATTTATTTATTGCTGCCCTTATTGTCTGTGCTACTGGGGTTATATTTAGGAAGTGGTCTCCTGTGCCGATGCAATGAAGGCTATTTCCCACTTTCTCCTCTTTCAGGTTCAGTGTGGTTGGCATTATACTGAGGTCTTTAATCCATTTGGACTTCAGTTTTGCGCATGGATCTATTTTCATTCTTTTACAGGTTGACATCCAGTTATGCCCACACCATTTGTTAAAGATGCTTTCTTTTTCTCATTGGATAATTTTTGCTTCTTTATCAAAACTGATGGGTTCATAGGTGTGTGGATTAATATCTGGGTCTTCAATTCAATTCCACTGGTCAATATCTCTCTTTTTATGCCAATACCAAGCTGTTTTCAATACTGTAGCTCTGTAATAGAGCTTGATGTCAGGAATGGTAATGCCTCTGGAAGTTCCTTTATTGTACAGAATTGTTTTGGCTATCCTGGGTTTTTGTTTTTCCATATGAAGTTGATTATTGTGCTTTCAAGGTCTGTGAAGAATTGTGTTGGGATTTTGATGGGGATTGCATTGAATCTATAGATTGCGTTTGGTAAGATTGCCATTTTTACTATGTTGATCCTTCCTATTCAAGAGCATGGGAGATTGTTCCGTTTTCTGGTATCTTCTTCAACTTCTTTCCTCAAAGACTTAAAGTTCTTGTCAAATAGACATCCTTTGTTAGTGTTACCCCAAGATATTTTATGTTATTTGTGCCTGTTGTGAAAGGTGATGTTTCTCTGAATTTCCTCTCAGCTTATTTATCCTTTGTGTATAGGAAGGCTACTGATTTTTTTGAGTTGATCTTGTATCCTGCCACATCACTGATGGTATTTACCAGCTGTAGGAATTCTCTGGTAGAGTTTTTGGGGTCACTTATATACACTATCATATCATCTGCAAATAATGAAGGTTTGACTTCTTCCTTTCCAATTTGAATCCCCTCGATCTCCTTATGTTGTCTTATTGCTATTGCTAAGACTTGAAGAATTATGTTGAAGAGATATGGAGAGAGTTGACAGCCTTGTCTTGTTCCTGATTTTAGTGGAATTGCTTTGAATTTCTCTCTATTTAATTTGATGTTAGCTGTCTGTTAATGGAGGGACGACCTACTTTTCATCCTGGCCACCCAACTAGCTTACACCAGAAATAACTACACAGAAACTATTCATTTAAACACTGCCTGGCCCATTAGTTCTAATCTCTTATTGGCTAATTCTTACATCTTGATTTAACCCATTTCTAATAATATGTGTATTGCCACATGGAAGTGGCCTACTGGGAAGGATTCCGCATGTCTCTCTTTTGCAGCTCCATGGCAGCTCTCTGTGTTTGTTTTCTTTCTCCCAGAATTCAGTTCTGTATTCTCCACCTACCTAAGTCTGCCCTATCAGGCCAAGAAGTTTCTTTATTAATTAACCAATGAAAGCAACACACAAACAGAAGGACCTTCTATACCATTTCCCCTTTTCTGTTTAAAAAAGGAAAGGAAGGCTTTAACTTTAACATAGTAAAATTACACATAACAAAACAGTTATCAAGCAAGAATTACAGTTACAATATTTATATCTATTTTATCTTTTATTATAACAAAGGAAAACTATGTCTATCTATTCTTCAACTCTATCAAAGACTCCAGAAGGATATAATATTACCTAAGTAAATAGGAAGTGCATTGTAAGCAACTTCCAAAACTCTAGAAATGACAGAGACATCTCACTTTTTGAACAGTCACCCAAAGTTTTTCTGTACTGTTGGGGCATCTATCTTCAGCCTATAGACACACAGTATCAGCAGACATTTCCATGAAGCAGGAAATTTTAAAGACAATTCAGTCACTTTTTTCTGTGTCCTGCAGAATGTCTTGTAGACTCTTTCATGAAACAAAAACCCCAAAGGATCATCTCATTTTTAGGCAAGTTCAGCAGTCATCTCTCTGTGGGTTCTTCGTGTCCAGTTTATGCATCAGTCCAGGCAAGAGAAGTTTCTTGCCCAAATGGCTAACCAATTCCACAAGGAGCCTCTTCTTTGTCCATCTTCTTCAGGAAGTAGCTTGGTGCTGCTAGGAGCAGACGTGTCTCATTGTCATGAAAAGCCCTAAGTTATTAAAACATTTTAAATGCCATATTCTATAGTCTTTGAAAGATATGAAGAATGCATGTCTAACTTAAATATATCTCTATATATCTAGAAAATCTAACTACCATGACTACAAGCTTGACTATTATCTATGATTATCCATTAACAACCTATATTTTCTAATTACATGTTACATTTTTTAAATGAAGTACACAATCACAGTACCTTAATCAAGATCAGAAATATACATATAACCAAATTGAACTTAAATTTATATCAATAAAGCAAATCCATACCAATGCAAATTATTTATATCTATATCATATCCCACTTTAAATGGAAAAGAACATTTATAAACAATATTTAAGAATATAGGTGCAGTTTTTTTTTTCTCTCCAAACTGCTTCCTGCTATATGGGGGGCACTGTTAATCAGCTTTTTCATGGTGTATCTTGTGTGCTAGGTTCATCCCAGTCTACAGTTGAGTAAAGTAAGTTTTTGAGGGTGTTCACAGCAACCTTTCGGGAGGGCATGGTCTATCATACCATATTGGTCTAGAAGCAATCCACCGGATCTCATCTGTAAAAGCAAAAGAAGAACTTCTTTTCCAAAGCACCATATCCTTAGACCCAAATCCTGAAGTCAAGATACCTTTATAATATACATGGTAGTTTAGCTTAGCAGCCCATACAATGAAATGGCTCTCTGTACTTAGCTCCTTCACAGTCAAAAAATTCAAAGAAAACACAATAATATACAAAATCCAGACTCTCTGTGAATTTTACATTTAACTAGTCTATACCCTTCTCAAAAGCCCAAATCATACCAATTTTCCTGTTTCCTTTTTAAAATCTGGGCATGCTGACTATGTTAGCATCAAATGATTAAAGAACATCAACAATAGCTGTTGATTGAATGCATCTACATGTATAGTCAATAAAAATTTTAATTAAAATTCTTGAAAGTTTTTTATGAAAAAATTACATTTAATCACAAACCCTGTTCCTTCATTGCTCATAGTTTTAAAGATTCTCTGCATTGCTCTTGTGTTTTGTGGGCTTATTTTTAGTTTCTTCCCTCAATTGTGATAGTTTATGGAAAGAAAATGAGGCACTATCATTTATTATTTTACATGAGTCTTTTGAAGGTCAAACTGAAACTCCTATTCTTTCTTCAGAATTCATTTTTCCCTCCTTAATTCACTGAGATTAATATCATTGCTTTTCTCTTTCTTTTTCTAGCACTTTAGGTCTAAACCTTCTGCAAATTAAGAACTTTTAATGCTGGAAGGAAGTAGTCAGACTGGGAGAAAAGTAATTCAGCATGGAGATAAATATATGAAGCAGACAGTATAGATTTTGGCACATAGTCAACATTCAATAAATTCCAAGTTTCTCCCTTGCCACATCCTTACATAGACAGCATCTTGTTCTGTGTTTTGCCATAACATGCTTTCGTGTATGTGTGTGTATGTATGTGTGTGTGTGTGTGTGTGTGTGCATGTGTGTGGCATCTCCCTAATTCCCCTGCTTTAGTAACTATTTGTTTAATTCAATCTGACTTTGCTTTAGGAAAGACACAAGGAATGCATTTGAATTGTTACAGTTATGTCAGAAATTCCAATACTTTATATTGAACCGCAAATACTTACAGAGAGTAAAACTCAGACTTTGCCACCAAATAGATAAGGAAAAGTTGTTTTTGAGACTAAACAAGGGATACTGGAGTGTGAAGGGAGACCAGCAAAACCAGAGGACTGTCCCTTACAGCCTTTGCTCCATGTCACTGAGCCCAAAGAAGCAGCACACTCAAGTGAATGATGGCCAGATCAAGGTTTCTGGGTGATATTTTCTTCCTAACATCAGTAGTGATGCTTTACAGACTAAGAAAATATCTCAGTCTTTTCCAGTGATGTAAAATTTGAGAAAGTTTTTTTTTTCCTGGTGGTGAGAAATCCATTAGGAATAACCATTGCTCCACTTCGAAAATTTTGTAGAAATTAGGAACTGTGAGCCCAAGCAAGGAATCTCTGAGGCAGATTTTCTTCCCACAATGGACTAGACCTGGGGATATAAACCCACACACCAGACATCATCTTCCTGTCACTCCGGATCCCTGTTCTGAGTGTAAGAAGCAAGGTCTACCACTTCACAGATTTCCTGTTAACTAGGTGCTGATAAAAATGAGTCCCCTGTTAGCTGTTGAATAAGGGCCAAAATGAAGGTCAGAATCAAGACTGCTAATTCAGAGGTAAGCAGTGTCCTAGATAAGTGGTCCCCAAACTTAAAAATCAATTGAAATTTAGGCCCTGGCAATGCTGAAGCATGCATGGGCAGCCCATATATGGTAGTTTTGTTGAACTTGACCATATGGGGTTTCAATGGTCTAAGTTGGTGAGTATGACTGACCAGGTCTTGTTCTCTCCCAAGCATAAACTATGCCAAAATTACCATGGACCTCCATATAGAAAATCACAGATCTTCATCTCAGAATGTGACTCAGTATGGCTGAGAATCTGCATGACTAGGAAGTTTTCAAGCAATATTACTAGGCTTACAAAAGAAAACATTTATTTTATAGCAAATACCTTTTGCTAAAGCATACTCACTGAGTTTTATGGCCAACTTAAACTTCACTACTGATGGAGGTGGGTCATCTGTCTATCTGTTGCTTTCATTGGTTAATTAATAAAGAAACTGCTTGGCCCTCTGATAGGGTAGAATTTAGATAGGCGGAGTAAACAAAACAGAATGCTGGGAGAAAGAAGCCAAGTCAGGAGTCGCCATGATTCTCCCACTCCAGACAGACGCAGGTTAAGATCTTCCCTGATAAGCCACCTCGTGGGCTTCACAGATTATTAGAAATGGGTTAGATCAATATGTAAGAGCTAGCCAATAAGAGGCTGGAACTAATGGGCCAGGCAATGTTTAAAACAATACAGTTTCTGTGTAATTATTTCAGGTATAAAGATAGCCATGCAGGCGGCCAGATGCCAGGAAAGTAGCCCGCCAAGTGAAAGCCTTTCCTTTTTGTTTAAACAGAAAAAGGGGAAATGATGGAGGAAGGTCATTGGCTAATAAAGAAACTGCTTGGCCCTGATAGGTTAGAACATAGGTGGGTGGAGTAAACAGAACAGAATGCTGGGAGGAAGAGGAAGTGAGCTCAGATGCCATGCTCCCCTCTCCCAGGCAGATGCGATGAAGCAAGCTGCTAGGTCAGACATGCTGAATCTTTAGCGGTAAAACTGGTGCTACACAGATTACTAAAAATGGGTTAGGCAAAATATGAGAATTAGCCTGTAAGAGGCTAGAGCTACTGGTCCAAGCAGTGTTTAAATGAATACAGTTTGTGTGTTGTTATTTTGGGGCATAAGCTAACCAGGCAGCTGGGAGCTGGGTGGCAGGAATGTAGGCCCGCAGCTCCTTCAACACACCACTACATAAATTCAATTTAATCATGTCTCTTGTTTGTCTAAGGTTTTTTTTTTTTTAATCTTATTGCGGATCACACTGTTGGAAATGCCGTTCTAGTGAAGAAGGAGTTGTACGTCAATGGGAGAGCCCTCTGCATGCTTATTTGCAGAAGTTATTTCTAAAGCAATACATAAGCATGTATGCATGCACATTATTTTGTTTATAAATGGGAATTTTGATTGAGGCATTCCTTACTCACTAGAGTCTCAGCATATCTCACATTATGAGACTAGACACTAGAAGTGAGGGGACAATGACAGAGGTAGGATGGAGTAATGACAAGGGAAATTCTTGAAACATAGTTTCATGCTATTTATTGCTGTCTACTATTCAAGCACATGGAACTGACAAAAGGATTAAGTGTTGAAAATCATATGATTTTTATAAAAACATAAGTTTTTTTTTGAGAAAGTTTGAGAAAGTTCCCCATGAGTTACTGCCCTAAGAATAGTGAAGGGACATTCCATCCCCAACCCAAGGCAAATTAGGAAGAGCTTTATGGAAAGGGAACTTGAAGAGCATAGCATGACATTTAAATTGAACTGACACAGTAAGATGGAGCCGTCAAACTTCATCTGTATTTTGAAATCATGACATAAATTTTATAGAACCCATAGTGAGAAGTATAAATGACTTAAAGACACTTGCCTTGAAGTTACTAAGCATAGGGGATGTGTAATTAATGGCAAAATGATAAATGACAGACTTATTTCTGAGGATGCTCCTTCCCCCATTGTCTTTTAGGACACAGAAAGTGCCTTGGTCCTCTTTAGACACAATTAGGCCTTGCATTCCAAGTGGTTTCCAGAGTGTGACTACAGACTCACTTAAGAGGATCTCCTGGAGAATTGGATGCACCAACTCAGGATATTGTGGGGTATCATGTGATGGAGGAAGGAATGACAAACCAGAATAAAGAAAACTGCATGCTCTATGAGCACAATGTCAAAGATCGCTTAAGGACCTGTGACATTCTAGTATTTTTCATACACAAAAAGCACTCATCTAAGATGAACTAATTAAGATACAGTAAGTGAATCTTCTGTGATATCTCTGATTATCCTTTCTCCCAACATGAAAGAATTAAAAAATCAGAGTTAGCACAATGAGATGGTGTGAGTGTGTGTGTGTGTGTGGTGTGTCTTTGTTGTATGTGTGGTGTGTGTGTCTGCCTGTGTATGTGTCTGCATGTCTGTGTATGTGTATTTGCTGGAGAGAAAATTAAGAAGGACCAGTTAGGCAAGGAGAGAAGCAAACCAGACTCATTTAACCTTAGCAGGCTCAATCTGGGAAAAGCAAGTGAGAGCTAGTATAGGAAACACTGAAATAGATGTGGATAAGTTCTGTTAGACTACAGACTAAAGGCCATGGTTCCTGAGAGCTGCTTGTATAAACGTTACTGTGAGTGAAGGTGATTGATCTTGGCTAAGTATTGACTGGTTCATTGACTTAAATCCATCACACCCTCAGAGGATTCTTTTGAAGTTGCTTGTACACCAAAGTGAGATCTTAGAAGATGAAGAGTCTTTATCTGTCATGTAAGAGAAACATCACTAATACGCTCTGTGAAAAATACCATTTAGAATAAGTCTTTGACTTATTAAATCACTTCAGGCTCAGTACATCATAGCTCAGACATCAATACTGAATTTAAACAGTTTAAATGTAGAGTGATCTGATGTTAATTGCTCCTATGATGACTATTTCTTTTTAGGCAGTCATGTTTGTGGCATAGTGTTTCAAGGTTGCACCACTAATGACCTATCTACCTTCTACAAGACCCCAAACCTCACCATTCAAAGTTTTACTATCTCCTAGGAGTACCACTGAGGACCAGGGCTTTTTCCTGGTGGGGTGGGGGGCAAACAACAGACTATGTAACATAGGTAGTCAGTAGGCCTGCATTTAGGCACAAGTGCAAGTTTACTGTTTTTATGTTTATTTTTCTAAGATTCATTGCTAGATTTTTCTCTAAGTCAACAGTTTTCTTCCTTATTCACTGATTGCTCCTACCCTCTAAGTCCCATAGATCCAACTGAAACTTCTGCTGTAATACACACTGGAAAATACAGACCAAAGTTTTAAGCTTTCCTAGTTCATTTAGAGTCAAAATAAGAGTATCTTGACACACTACTTTAACAACTACCATGTTAAATCTCCATATTAATGCCAAAGGGAAAAATCAGGTAAAATCAGATGAGTGTCCCTTTATAGCCAACAGCATTTTGCATACAGGTGTTACAATATGTTTGGAATCAAACTTATTCTTCTCTGAAAATGTGGTTCATCTAGAAGTATATTATTTCCAAAGGTTATGGAAATGACTAACAACCCAACAACATGAACCTTCATGTACTCTCTTCCTAGGAAAGCTGTATGATCTGAATGGGACACAGGGTGGAGAGCGGTGGAAAAATTAACAAAAATTAATTGTTAAAGTGGATAGCCAGGGATGTGATTTAAAAAAAAAAACAGTGTTAAACTAAGTCTCTGGAACAATAGCAGATGCTGGATCAATCTTTACAAAGAGAGAAAAAGATAGAATCAGAAAGACAGAGAACTCATTAAGTAAAAACAAGCTTTATGTATGATAGGTGTTACAGGGTTAGCTAAGCAGTTAAGAGTGCTTGTTGTTTTTGCTGAGGATCCAGGTTCAGTTCCCAGCATCCCTATCAGATAGATAACAACAACTTGTCTCCAGTAGCAGAGATTCCAACCTCTTCTGCCTTCCATGGCATCTGCACACACATGGTGCACACATATGCACTCAAACACGCAGTCACTCACACACACATAAAATAAATAAATCTTATTTTAAAAAGAATTATTGTAAAGTATTTGAAAATAAAAACTAAACATTAGGTCTTGTAAAAGTAGAGAATATGTACCGTTTTTCTGAGCCTGGAAGGCCATGGAAGAGGGAGGAAGGGAGTGAGGGTGGATGATAAGGATGGGGAGCAGGTAGACAGAAAAGTAACTTCTCGTGTTCTACTGCTTAGTCTGATAGCTACAGTTGGCAATAAGAACTTGAATGCTTCAAAATCGCTAGAAAAGAGGATTTTTAAAAATTCAAACAGAAAGCAGCTGTGTGCCTCATGGATATAAATGTCTTTGCCGAGATGTAGTCATCACGCATTGAAAACTGCATGTGGAAAGTTATAGAACCTGTAACATATTTTACAAAATAAAACTGGATTAGAAAAGGGTATTGAAAATTTAATATCTTGAAAAAAAAGTATTATGGTTCCACTAATACTTTGTAGCTGTAAAATTCAATAAGCAGTCCATGAAACATGAAATTACAGCCGCTAGCTCACAATGGCTCAATTTAGAGAAAAGACAAAGCTCTCCCGGCTCGTGTGCTGTTTCCTGTGAGACTTTTCCTGCTCTGCCACACCAGTGAGAATTCTGGTGCCCTTATGTGTGAGTCCCCCCACGGTCCCCTTTACCTGGAGACCTCACCTCTGCCTTGCTTTAGACCCCTGTGTTACTTAGTGCTGTTTTGTCCCATCCCCCTTTCAAGGGAGTTTATGAAGAGTAAACATTTTATTAAAGACAGGCATCCCTTATTAAAGAATTATATTTTATGTGTTTGTGTGCAGGTGCCCTCAGAAAACAGAAGGAGGTGACAGATCTCTTTGTGAGCTGCACCCTTTGTGAGGTGCTGGGGTTGAAACTCTGGTCTTGTAGTAGAGCAGTAAGCACTCCTCTGAGGCTGCTAAGCCATTCCTCTAACCCCAGGATTAAACTTCTAGCAATGCAAATACAGTACCTACAGTTCATTAAAAATAACTGTTTCTTACCATCTTTTAGCTTTTGTTTTAAAGATCATAATGGTTTTAAAAAAAAGTATCATTGTGTTGTTCTCTGAGTATATTTTTTTAAATTTATTTATTTAATTAAGGATTTCTGCCTCCTCCCCGCCACCGCCTCCCATTTCCCTCCCCCTCTCCCGATCAAGTCCCTCTCCCTCATCAGCTTGAAGAGGAATCAGGGTTCCCTGACCTGTGGGAAGTCCAAGGACAACCCACCTCCATCCAGGTTTAGTAAGTTGAGCATCCAAACTGCCTAGGCTCCCCCAAAGCCAGTATGTGCAATAGGATCAAAAACCCATTGCTATTGTTCTTGAGTTCTCAGTAGTCCTCATTGTCAGCTATGTAAGTCCGGTTTTATTCCATGCTTTTTCAGACCCAGGCTAGCTGGTCTTGGTGAATTCCCGAAAGTACATCCCCATTGTCTCAGTGTGTGGGTGTACCCCTCGTGGTCCTGAGTTCCTTGCTCGTGCTCCCCCTCCTTCTGCTCCTGATTTGAACCTTGAGATTTCTGTCTGGTGCTCCAATGTGGGTCTCTGTCTCCTTTCATCGCCTGATGAGGTTAATATTCAGGAGGATGCCTATATGTTTGTCTTTGGATTCACCTTCTAATTTAGCTTCTCTAGGATCTCGAATTATAAGCTCACTGTCCTTTATTTATGGCTAGAAACCAAATATGAGTGAGTACATCCCATGTTCCTCTTTTTGGGTCTGGCTTACCTCACTCAAGATAGTGTTTTCTATTTCCATCGAAAGCAGTTTGGCGGTTCCTCAGGAAATTCGGGATCAACCTATCTCTGGACCCAGCAATACCACTCTTGGGAATATACCCAAGAGAGGCCCTATCATACAACAAAAGTATATGCTCAACTATGTTCATAGCAGCATTGTTTGTAATAGCCAGAACCTGGAAACAACCTAGATGCCCTTCAATGGAAGAATGGATGAAGAAAGTATGGAATATATACATATTAGAGTATTCTCTGAGTATATTTTTTTGATTTCCAAAACTCCTGGTCCTGTTTAGATCCTAGATGCACATTCGTGCTTCAGGGAATTATTTCTTTGCTCTGGAGCAAATCTTCCTCTTATTCTATCTGTTCCTTCCCCCAGTAATTACTTCTCATTGCTCCCTCCCTAGTGCAAGCACTGCTTCCTGAAGACATACTTTTTTTCTGGGCTTCTTGATTAAATTTTATTCCCTTATCATGAGTTTCATATCCCAGAACTTTTTGATCTATTGTCATACATTTTTCATTTGTTGATCCCTGTTTGCTAGGAACTTAGTATAATTAGGATGGAATTTTGTGTGTATTGTGGTTTAACATTCCTCATCCCATCTGCGTGCTCTCTGGTGTGGTGGGGAATGTTACTATTACATGTCCGAATCTAGCATGAACCCTCTTCTATAAAACAGTCCAAAAACTTCCTATTGAGTGGTAAGGATGTTTAATATTTTATTCATACCAAACAAGACTCTAGTATCCTCCATGTTAAATTATTTAGGAACTGGTATCTGATAATATTCAAAGAATATATGTCAAATAATAATGTGCAACTTAAAATTTATTTCAAACCCAGTATTTGGAGACCGAACACACATTCACAGGATATGTTTCTACTACAAGGATATTTAATCACAGGAATTAGTCTCTTCTTCTCCCTCTTTTTTCCCTTTTATAAACTTACATAAATATTATAGAGAGTATGGGGGGAAGAGACAGGGAAACAACTGTGGATGTGGGTTTTGGTGGTAGCTGATTTGGTCAGTCCTGACCCACCAGGTCCACTGGTCCCTCTCAGGCAAGTGTCAGGGCCAGCTTTCCCATATCCATGCAAGCTAGTCCACCTCTCCTGGGCCAAAGGCAAGGGTTTGGGCTAGCTCTCCTGTTGCAGTAGCAGTGAAATGAGATGGCAGCCCACGCCTTTGGGGCCAGTTCTTCCTGGAGGGGAGGCCACTCTCCCATGAGGTAGGCTGAGAGGATCTGGCCCATTTCTCTGGTGCCCAGACAACTGGGGCCAGCTTTCTCTCAGTTTTAACATGAACCACAGCCATCAACACATACCTCAGTTTCAGTAAGACCATGGACAGGACACAGCCATGGCCCTTGACTGCAGCTCAGGCCCAGACATCATCACAGTGCTGGGTGACAGTGGAGGTCACTCAGATTGGAATGGCCACAGCGGTAGCATGGTCGTCTGACATCAACATGGCTCAGACCACGTGTATCCACATGGCTTTCAGTGGCAATATGGGCCATGGACACCATCACAGATCCAAGATGCAGTAGGGCCATAGACCAAGACATGGCTCTCTGAGGCAGCAAGACCTCAGGTGGCCGTATAGGCTACCCATATCATGCTGTTTCTCACCATCTTTGCCTTTTCAGTTCTACGTCTCTCTACAGTGCACACATCAACTACTGTTCTCCCCCTCCTCTCCTACTTCTCCACAACGTACTTGTTCATCATTGTGGTGGCCACTGCGCACAGAGAGGGCTTCCAACTGTCTTCTGCTCATCTAGAATATTGAATATATACTCATATTTTTAATAACAACAGCCAGTGTGCTCTAACACTCACCTATTTGTATTATTCTGAAATAAATTACTAAAATCTTCACTGTTTCTCTTTCTGATCTCTTGATATCTGGTGATCAGTTTCTGAATAAGGTTGTCATCCAGTACCCCACAGTGACTTCAGAGCAACAAACCTTGATCTGTGACTGTGGCTCCTAAAACTGTAGGCTAAATAAACCTTTCTTCTTGATAAGGTAATTATCTCAGTTATTTCATAATAATGGTAAATGTATGACTAATGTAATAAAAAATAAAAATTCATGCCAGAAAATCATTTTGAACTGGATCCCCTTCCTTTTAGAACATTTTGGGAAGAGTCTCTACCACCACACAACAGGAAGTTATAATTGCACAACCAATTGTATATTGTTTAAACTTTTGATTCAGCTCAACTCAGAAAATGTCAAATAAGGACATATATTTTTCCAACAATTCTTTCAGGAAAGACTTTGTCATGAGTAAAATGTCAGCTGTGAATATTGCCACACTAGCAACCCTGCATCTGCCTGAACCCATGCATCTGAACTCACAAGGACAGCTCCCAGGTATTATCCCTCAACTTCACCTCATAAGTCACCTTCCTACAAGTTTTCACCATTTCCCTAGCCCTCATTCTGGCCTGTGTGTTCAATATTGGTCATGAACATTAGGTACATATACTGGAGACAGTCTATATAATTATGTTATTTATTGTTATGATTTCTTTCTGTTCTTTTATGTGTTGCTGTTCAGATTGAGTAGAAGCAAACACAAAGGCCCAAGAGTGTCCAGACCTAGGGGAAATCAGGCTAAAACACAAGGAGGATCTGAAATCAAAACTCAGGAGCAGAAGGTATAAGTTTCATGAGGAGGATGGGAATCAAGGATTTCAATTACAGGATACAGAGTAAAGGAGATGACCATAGGATTGCATCTTATAAGTGTCCATGGGAATAGAGCTAAAGTTTTCCCCTAGGGATTGAACCTTATGAATGACCATAGATATAGTTATTAGGATGATTATCCACAAATAGAGCTCTTAGGGTTTCCCTGGGGGCTATATGAAGAGAAACGTATGAAGGGGGCAACTTATTTACACAACTTTTGTGTTAATATTATAAATTCTTAGGACTAGTAGCTGTGGAGAGGCTTGGATTTTGATGTGATGGATCAAGAACAGACAGGTTATATCACAAACAACACGACAGGAAAAAACAAGGCAAAATACATCACTTTTAAACATTTAAATTGGTATCAGTCTTACCACAGTCTCTAAGAAAAGAAAAAAGAAGAGAAAAAAGGTGTTGATTAAAATTTTGTAAAGAAATAGTGATCTCTAAATTTGCTTAACAAAAAAGAAAGAAAAGTAGAAGAAGACCAAGTAGAAGAAAAGAACTTTATTTAGAGGAACTAAATAAGACTAAAAAACAAACAAACAAGAAATGTGCACACAAAAATACCAAAGAGAAAAGGGAATATATATTTATAAAGAAAAAGTTCAAATTATGTCATATTTTCCACCAGAAACTATGTAGACATGGGGACTGAAAACAGTTGAACATTATATTGCTCTGATTGGAAACAGTGTTTTCTCAGTTACTCTTCTTGGAAAAAATAACTTTCAGGAAAGAAAACAAAATAAGCAAATCATCAGAAGAAACAACACACACAAACACACACAAACATGTACACACACATGCACATATACACATACACTCACAATGTACACACACACATACAAACACTCACACACTCACACATGCACACACACTCACACATACATGCACATACACAAATGCATGCACAAACACATGCACATGCATGCATGCACGCATACACACACAGTAATAGAAGGAGGACAAAAGAAAAAATAAGTGTTTTATTGAATAAATGGTATTTTTTTTCTCTTAAATAAGATTATTGCAGGCAATGTTCTAGGGAAACCACCAAACTGGGTGGGCCAAAATTGCTGGACTACATCTTGAAAGCAGAGAACAACATAGAAAAGCCTTGTCAGTTTTCAGGGCACAGGTAGGGGTCTGTGAGCCCAAACAGTTTAGGAGTTAGGACAGCATGAGGTAGGATGTGAGTCAGAACAGTCTGGAAGCTGGTGTGGGGACTTTGATCTGTTGCGGGCTTCTTGGATCTATTGGAGGCTAGGTGCCCTTTTTAGTGGGTAGTTGAGTATAACAGGTAGATAGGGAAAGAAATAACTTTTCTGAAAATTAGACACCAACTTCACAAGATTTCCATGAAACGCTCAGTTTAAGTTTCTGTTTACCTGATAGCAATACTTTTGTTTACCCAGAGTTCTGTCTGAACTGAGTCCAAACTGCCATTTAAGACATTGTCAGTGGCCCTGCCGTCTTGGGGCCTGCTGTCAATCTAACAATTATGAATGGCTGTTAAAAGCTAAAATTATGGACCTCCACGGAAGCAGGCCCAAGTCAGTGACTTCCATCAGAGCAAGCTGAGCCAGTGACCTTCTCAGGAGCAGACATGAGCCAGGAACATCTGTGGGAACAAGCCTGAAACAGTGAACTCCACCAGAGCAGGTGTAATCCAGTGACCTATGCCAAAGCAGGCCCAAGCCAGCAACCTCCACAGGTGCAGGTACGAGGGAGTGACCTCCGAAGGAGCAGGCCTGTGCCAGTGACATCTGTAAGAGGGGGCCACACTAATGACCGCTGTGGGAGCAGGTCTGAACAATCAACCTCTTCAGGAAAAGACCTGAGCCACTTACCTCCATGGATCCAGGCCTGAGCCAGTAACCTCAACGGAAGCAGGCCCGAGCCAGGTACATCGGCAGGAGCAGGGCCAAGCCGGTGACCTCTGCCAGAGCAGGCCTGAGCCAGTGACCTCTTCCAGAGCAGGACTAAGGCAGGCAAACTCCACAGGACCAGACCCAAATGAGCAACCTCTACTGGAGCAGACCCAAGCCAGCAATCTCCACAGAAGCAGGCCTGAGCCAACCACCTCCACTGGACTGAACCTGAGCCAGTGACCTCAGTGGGAACAAGACCAAGTAGGCCACTTATGTGGGAGCAGGCCCAAATGACCTCTGGGATCATAGAGTGACCACTGGGAATGCTGAGTGACCTCCTGGATAACTGAACCCACGGCCCTGACTCTACCATGATGAGCAATAATCTAAGTCTTGGATCCAGTGGCACCTAAAAGATTGATTACCAGAGTAACAGTCCCAATTACATCAATCAGAGGAAAAGATGGGTAGACAAGGTAAGAATACAGTCAATGCCCCAAAGGCAATAAGACACCAAAATAATAATAATAATAATAATAATAATAATAATAATAATAATAATAATACCAAATGGCTCTAAAATGATAAGACTTGAACAACCAAATATAGATGAAGCAGAAGAAAATAACCTAAAAATAAATTTAGGAGAATGTTTGAGGCCCTTAAAGAGGAAATGAAAATTCTCTCAAAGTGGAGGAAAAGAAAAACAAAAAATTGGAAAAAAAATCAACAAATCCCTTAAAGAAAACCAAGAAAAAGTAACCAAACAAGTGAAAGAAATGGTTCAAGACTTGAAAACCAAAATAAAATAAATAAAGAAAACACAAACCAAGGTAATTCTGGAAATGGAAAATGATGAGGAACCACAAATACAAGCTTAATACAAAAGATAGAAGAGAGAATCTCAAGCATTGAAGATATGTTAGAGGAAATAGACTCATCAGTCAAAGAAAATGTTAATTCTAACAAAAGCTTAACACATAATATCCAGGAAATATGGGACCATGAAAAGACCAAAGCTAAGAGTAATAGGGATAGAAGAAGGAGAAGTCTGGCTCAAGAGCACAGAAAATATTTTCAACAAAATCATAGAAAAAAAACTTCTCAACCTAAGGAAAGATATGAATATGAAGAAACAAGATGCCAAAAAGCAAAAAACTTACGATAGCCAAAATAATTTTGTACACTAGAGGAACTTCTGGAGGCATCACAAACCCTCACTTCAAACTCTATCACAGAGCTATAGGACTGAAAAGAGTCTGGTATGGCATGAAAACAGACAGGAGGACCAACAAAATCAAATCAAAGTCCTGGATATCAATCCACACACCTACAAACACCTGATTTTTTGACAAAAAATACAAAAATAAAAAATGGAAAAAAGAAAGCATATTCAACAAAAGGATGTCAGCATATAGAAGAATGAAATTTATCAATATCCACAGCCATACACAAAACTCACATCCAAATGGATAAAAGACCTCAACATAAATCCAACCACACTGAACCTCATAAAAAAGAAATTGGAAAGTTCACTTGATCACATTGGCAAATGAGACCAATTCCAAAATATAATCTCAAAGACACTGAGATCAACCATTAATACATGAAACCTCCTGAAACTGAGAAGGTTCTGTGAATTAAACTACATGTTCAGCAAGACAAAACAGCAGCCTACGGAATGGAAAAAGATCTCTGCCAATGGGCCAAACAGTGATTTAATTAATATAAGTTCTGTGTGGTTATTTCAGGAGGCTGAGCAGCCGGGAAATGAACAAGCAGCCTCCTCCTTGCAACAGAACTGTGGTTGGAATGCAAAATGAAATTTAAAAAATAAATAAAATAAAATAAAAAAATATCATTGGAACATTAAATAGTCTAATCCCATTTGATACCATATTATTATATTTTATGGAGATTGAAAGAGTACTTTTTGAAAATACTTTGGATCTTAAGTTTTAAAACATCTAAAAACACTGTACACTGTGTATATATCTTTTTAGACTGAAAAGAGTTTTTGAATAGAGCTGTTGGCTACTCAGACATTCTTGTCTCTATTGAACATTCTTTGTACTGTTTGAGACTTTGATTTCTGTCCAATTCTCTGGAGAGAAGATCTTTCACAGGCCCCAAAACACTCTCCTCCTAACCTGAAAGATGGCACAGTCACATCTAAGTTGACACAGTTCAATAGAGAGGGTGTTGTTGTAGGAGGCCACTTGTTCTTTTCCTGGCTGCCCAGAACAGAAATAATCACACAGAAATCATATTATTTGTAACACTTCTTCTCCAATAGCTTAATCATATTTCTGGCTAACTTATATCTTAAATTAGCCCATCTCCATTATTCTGTACATCACCATGAGGTCATGGCCTACCAGCAAAGTTTTAGCACATCTGTCTTGGGCAGCAACTCCATGGCTTCTCTTTGTCTCCCACTTCTTTCTCCCAGCATTCAATTTAGTTTTCACCACCTACCTCTGTTCTGCCCTGCTATAGGTCCAAAGCAATTTCTTTATTAATCAATGGTAATCACAGCATACAGAGGGGAAGCCCCACATCAGGGTGGGACTTGGTGGTGGAGAGACTGGTCCTCAATCCCAGAGCTGAATGTACACCATAGCTAGATACATAAAGTCACCAAGGTTCACAAAAGTCCTGGGGGTTGAAGGTCTGCTGGCATATCCAGCCAGAATGGTTGGAGCTCCATTGGTTGTGCTCAGAACCATAGGTCACTGGGCTAGGAAGACTTGCTTTTTGTGCTTCTGTCTCTATTTCACATTTGAGTTCAGAGATGAGACAGTCATAATGGATAGCCTGGGTTACTGTATATGCCATCAGGATGGTTGAGACAAGTAGAAGGGGCAAGTTAACATCTGGGTCCTGAGAAAATAGAGACAGTTATTCACAGACTGAGGGAGGCTCTCAAAGGACTCAGGGATTTAGGTCCAAGAATAAACCATGTCCTGGAATGGGCCACACTGTAAAGTATGGGAACCGCAGAGATTGCCAGAGCCAGCAGAAACACCAAGGGGGAAAAGAGATTGCTGGGGAGGGCCAGGAGGTGCAAGAGGCCAGTGACTAAATGGAGAAGCATGCTTTCTGTCAGCTCAGACCCAGGAACATCCTGAGCCTCACCTTTTCAGATAAAAAAGAAACAGGAATCTCGTGGCATTGATCAGAGGAAGTAAGGACAGAAGAATCTGCCCAGCCAGACTGCAGTCTGAGCGTAGATGAACTCTCACCTAGTAGGGCATCTGGAGCTCCAGGATTCCTGATAGACTTCCTGGGTGCCAGAACAGAGGTCACAGAATATCCCCAACCCAAACTTTAGAAAGCACATTAAGAGAGATAGATTAAGTTTATCTGGGTCAGAACATTAGTTCTAAATTAATCCTATAAGTTCATTCTTCTAACACAAGAGTACTATACTATGAGAAAGACATCCAGTAGATACCAGGGATGTGAGATTTATTACCTTTGGAATAGCACATGAATGCAACCTTTAGCATCAACTACGACAGCTGTAAATAACAAAACTTCATGCATTTACTATACCTGTACAACAGCTTGTCTGGGAACAGAGCTATTCAGGTTAGCATCCTGGTGACAGTTCTCAGAAGCTGTAGCCGAAACAGTTTGCTTCTATGGATTAGACTATAAAATAAACACAAAAATGACCTAGAAAACTGATAGGAACCACATAACAAAGGGCTAGCCCTGTAGAGGTCACCTAAGAAGTGTGATGTGCTAGTGAGAAAACTGAGAGCAGTGATGCCAAATCAGTGTCATACTAGCTCTCGGGGAAGGCATGAATTCCCCACCTAATGAAGCAATGTCAAAGGCCTATCAATATCATTGTGATTTTTACAGATCTAAATTCTGTCCTTTGGCCTTGAAGACAAGTGGCATCCAGGTACTTTAGGTGTGTTCATCCAGCAACCGAAGACATGGGTGTAATAGTTTTATGTGTAAACTGAGTGTAGGGATGCACACCTTTAGTCCCAGTACTCAAAAGGCAGAATTTTATGTGAGTAAACATGGTGTCAGCCCAATGGCCCAAGGAGCAGCACACCGTTGCCTCCTCTCACCAGTCAAGCAGGGTAAATACCTTGAACATCTGCAGTTCTGTTCAGAAAGAGGTATAGAGAACATAATCATGTACTTATTTGAAACTTTTCTTGGTTGGCTCAACAATGAAGTGAGCAAGCTGAGCCTTGCAGAGTTCATCATTTTTGCCAGATCCACCATTGTGGTTTTGCTAAACAATCTCTATGCAAAATCATGTAAAATGTGAAATATAATAAACCAGAAGACAAGGGCTAATCAGGTGATAATATTTTCACAATATTTATATTTGTGCTCATTGAGACACGTGATGGACCTGACAATGCACTACTCAGATTTAGTCTTAGAAACTGTTACAGTGAATACAGCCTGCTGGTGACCCCTGGTCTCTCATTTGAATCTGCAAGAGGACTCAAACTTGGGGTTTCTTACCATTTCTCTCTCCATTTCACTTTTTGATGAGAAGCATGGAGAAACAATAGCAGTTCTTTTCCTGTGTGGACCAGGATCTTCTGACTTGCACTCGTGACTTTGGAACATCTACTGCTGTGACTGAGACTTCCTAAAGGCTGATCTGTAGTCATCTACAGAACATCTACTGCTGTGACTGAGACTTCCTAAAGGCTGATCTGTAGTCATAGTCTCTGCTTATTCAATTCTTCCTCTCTTCCTCTGCTCTCACAGGAAGCCCCTATGAATTGATTTCTAGAGTCTGAGCTTACCCCCTTCTTAAGTCTGCTCTGTCCCTTTTATCATCGACAGAAATTCCCTCCAAAAAACAAAAAAATCACTAGCAGCTCAATCCATTGTACTCTGCTTTCTGTGTATGGAAGGACACAACATGCACACCACTGAATAGTTTTTAGGATAAAAACAAAAGCAACTTTAATTATCATAACCAATTAAAAGCTTGCTCATCATCATAGACATAGAGAAAAAATAAAGAAAAGGTACCGGAAGTTGTAGAGTTTGAATGAGAATCCTGGTTGTGATAAAATCATTCCCTCTTCGTTGGATTTAAGAAAGGTATTTGGAAGCCTCCCTATAAGTGTTAGATAAAAAGACCTCTTTCTTGAATCATTCTTGAATCATTGTTACACACACACACACAGGAAAGAGAGAAAGACAGGAGAGAAATAGAGAAAGAGAGAGAGAGAGAGAGAGAGAGAGAGAGAGAGAGAGAGAGAGAGAAAGGCAGAGCACTTGATTGTCATATAATGCTACTTGTGTGTGTACATTTTCAGACCTGTACAGCTGATATTGGATTATAGGTAGGCATAAGGGTAGCACTAATTAGACTTAGTAAATTATTTTATTTATTTATTTTTTTTTAAAAAGAAGAGGACAGGAAGTTTGAAGCTTGATGGGTGAGTGTATCTGTGAGGACATGGAGGAGAAAAAGGAAACCAAATATGACATTTATTATACATACTTATTTTTACTGTATATATGCATAATACTTTCAAAGAATAAAAATTAAAAAAGGATTAATTGATATAAAACATGCCAAAAAAGAATAGACACAAAATACCATATTACTATGTTTTAGTTTCAATGGCTTCATCTACTCTTTTTAACTTTCATTTATTTGCTTTTTTATAATGCTGCTTTTAAAGGTCAAAAACTCAGATCTGGAACTGGAGCCCAGGATTATCCATTTACCTGTCTTAATCTCATGGATCTAACAAGCCATATGTTAATCTGACCCCATCTTTAGTGCAACTTAAAGCTGAAATAGACCAATTTTCCACAGAGAACAAATTATAATGATGTCAACCTAGTATAAAACAGCAGCACCTACTGATTCCGGTCTTTTCCTTTGTTGCTGTTGTTTGCGGGGAACAAAATTGGAGAGTAGATGTTCTTTTTCCATTATTGATTTTTCTGCACTTTTATTATTTTGGATCAGGTAAATGCTGGTTTCCTTTGTGAGTTTACAGAAAGGACATATCAAACAGAGATTTACAGCTTCCCAGGAGACCAGCTTTAAAGAGAATATGCCAGGGTGGCGAATACACAGACATTGTGTCTAATAGGGTAAAGGGAGACCTAGTCTTTCCATTTGGTCAGAAAGCCTGATTTTCGTCTTTGTAATAGCACAGGTGTAGTACAGTTATTTACACCTGAAAACTGTGCTTTCTGTGTGCAAGAATTATATAGTAAATGAACACCCTGGAATCAGTCCTACAGGGTTTGATTTGAATGAGAGGTACATGTTTTCAAGAGCTGAGCATGGGTCCTATTTTTCAAGTTTTTAAAGTTAAAATATATTTACATCATTTCTCTTCCCCTTTCTTCTTTCCAAGTTTTCTCGTGTACCCCACTAGGTCTCTGTCAAGTTCATGGCCTCTTTTTCTTCCATTATTGATATATATTACCTAATAGATAAATATGATCTGTTTAGCCCCCCAAATGCCATGTGTAGGTATATGATTACAAGGCTTGCATGTGGTATTAGATAATCAACCAGCGACTTCCCTGAAGAACATTTCTTATGCTTTCATTACTCCTTTTTTTGCTTGTAGTTCTTTGTCTGGGCATGAGCCTGTGAGATTTCCCCTTTCATGTCAGCATGTCACTATTGGTATCATCCTTGTTAAGGGCATTTTAGGCAGCTATGTTGATGAGCCTTCATGAATGTAATTTCTGTGACATTTCTAGGGCATGCAATGTCATAGTATCTCTGGTTCTTACAATCTTTTTCTTCCCTCTTTTGCAATTATCTCCGAAGAGCCTGGGTGTTTTAAAACTCCATGAATTTCTATTTTGTTGACATGAGGTAAATTTATGTAAAACACCAAATTACCTATTTCATATATTATAAAAATTTAAAAAAGCTCTTATTAGTGGTTTTTATTCATCTAAAATCATATATTAATTTATACAGTCATTCAATATTTGTTAATCACTTCATGGGCTGAATGATAATCTAAATGTAAGGTATTCAATGATAGAAAAAGTAGGTCTCTCTCAGTGAAATATGAGATATCACTGTGTGACACAAAATGTTTAGTAGATTAAGAGAATATTTGCCTGGTGCTAACAAGTTTAGACAGGACAGTTAGACATTTGAAGACTGATAACATAAGAACACAGAATGCAAGCCGTGCAAATGACAATGTGAGAACCTGAGTTGAAAAGAAATGGAACGAACATTTTAAGATAAAAATAAAATTAAATATAATATCAGAAATCCTTTTCTGGATTCTTTAATCTTATGTTCTCAATATTTTAACCATTTAACCTATAGAGAATTTTTTCAAAATATGTGTTTCTACCTATGGATGTGTAGTGATGAGGTCGGTGGGCTCCATCCCTGCCACCTGGCTATTTTTACCTGAAATAACAACACACAAACTGTATTTATTTAAACACTGCCTAGCCCATTAGATTCAGCCTCTCATTGGCTAATTCTCACATCTTGGTTAACCCATTTCTAATAATGTGTGTAGCACCACGAGGTGGTGGCTTACTGGGAAAGATTCAAGCCTACATCCGTCTCAAGTCGAAGAATCATGGTGACTGCTTCACTTCCCTTCTTCCCAGCATTCTGTTCTGTCTACTCTGCCTATCTAAGTTCTGCCCTATCAAAAGGCCAAGGCAGTTTCTTTATTAACCAATGAAATTAACTCATAGACACAAGGCCCGCCTATATCATGGATGCCTTAGTTACTATATGATATGGGTTATTAATATTAAACACATAGCTAACCATATAGCACTATATTTCATGTCTGACTGAAGCTTACCTGGCATGTATGTCTTCATAAGACATGGAGGAGACTTCTGGTACTTAGGATTCCACACAGCCCTTCAGAACTACATGTGAGGCATGCTTTAAACAAAATATAAAAGCAATATCACACCCACACACAAACACACCTTGGAAAATGTGGTTGTGCATAGAGCATGATATGGAACTTACAGCCCCTGTGAGACATAAAGCAAGAGGTGACACTGCCTTGCTTGGTCTTAGTGTGAAGCTGGTCCACTATGTACCTCAACCTCTTTCAACCCTGTGTTTGTCATCCAAGCATCGCAAGAGTTACTCAAGTGCTAATTGATAATTAAAATACAATTTTAATGAATGAACAAACATCTGAATATTTGATTGACAGTCCTATATGTGTGTATGCTTTTGAATGTGTATAGTACACATATGCATGTGTTTGTGTGTATGTGTGTTTGTATCTGTGTGTATATATGTGTGTATCTGAAATGTGTATGCATGTTTGTCTATAGGTATTCATGTGGTGTATATGCCTGCCCGTCCTTTGCTCTCTGCTATAGGAATGTCCCTATTGAGCTTTCCTGATATAGGAAACATTGGAGATAGATTTTCTGAATGTAAAGCCAAAACTTTTAAATACATTTTCATGTGTAATTGTTGGACAGAGAGTCTTCAGTTCGTGAAAAAGTTCGTTCTAAGGGTGAATTGAATTTCTAGGCATCATCAGATAAATGATGTCGCTTAGTGGCACAAATCCTGGTTAAATCACCAGAATGATTGAGATGAAGTGTAAGGATTGATTTCTAGGGCACTTAAACCTTTAGGGGCTAAGAAGAAAATTGAAGGAGCAATTTTGAAAAAGGAGTGGTTAGATAAGAAGAAAACCAGAAGCGAGATATTTCAAGGAAGAACATGTCAAAACAAAAAACAGGATCAGTGCTGTAGAACACTTTTGATAGGTGACTTATTAGCTCTGATTATACAATGGCAATTAGTGATATTGACAGGAAAAAAACCCAGAAATTTGTATTATTAAACCATGAAAGTGGTTTTTCTTTTTTTAAAAAAATAAAGATGGAGAAATCTGTCTGCCAGGAGTTAGCTAAATATCTCTACAATGAATGGAATAAAGCACACAAGTCTACACCCTCAGCAGACAGGATGTGGGGAACCTCAGGAAGGCCTTGACCTCAGGCAGACATAGGCTTCATCAGTATGAACCTGCAAATAGGGCTACATGCAGTGCCTGGTATAGCTGAAGTCCTTGCTCTTGCTACAGCTGAATCTGAAACACAAAACTTACTGAAAATATATGGTGTTTGTACCTTTGTATATAGAGAAACTGATCATTTTTTTTGTGATTGTGAGTTTCCTTTAGAAGCATCAAGCTATATAAGGGCTGGCAAAGCTACATACTGGAATTTATATAAAATTTGAGTCTCATGAGACAAATAAAGCATGTCAACCTAGTGAATACACAGGCAAGTAAATTATTGTAACTGATATTAAGTAATGTACAGGGGAATGTGAGTATATATGTAGTAATGGATACTTAAAATTTACATGATTGGTGATGCTTGAGGTGAAACTTTGGGCTATTTAGAGAGGGAAGACTATAGACAAAAGTCAGGATGTCTGCTGTTCAGATTTCAAAGGAGAATGGCATTGGTAACAAATCTTCTATAGCTTGTAATAAGCCTTTTTCCATTCTGATCCTAGATAAGAAATAAAGGGTCCTAGAAGTCTGAGCTCTGTGTGGCCTGAAGGGCTTTGAATCTTTCTTCGATCTTCAGCAAGATAACACCATGTAAACATACACATGTATGTGAATGAAATAGCCAAATAATATGAAGTTATGCAACATTAGACAATATTAGTTATTTTCTACTTTGTTTCACTGTAATAAAGCTGATTATTACTTTATTTTAAATTTTTATTCATTTTCCATACCAACTACAGGTCCCCCTCCCTCCCCTCTTCCTGCTCCCCACTCCTTTGCCCCCATGCCCACCCCATCTACTCCTCAGAAGTAGTAAGGCTTCCCATGAGGAGTCAACAAAGCCTGCCACATCAAGTTGAGATAGGACCACGTGCCTCCTCCCTGCATCAAGGCTGAGCAAGACATCCCACCACAGAGAATGGGATCCAAAAAGCCAGCTCATGCACCAAGGATAGATCCTGGACCCATTGCCAGGGCCCTTTAAAGAGACCAAGCCACACAACTGTCACCTGCAAGCAGAGGGCCTAATTTGTTCTCATGTGGTCTCCTCAGCTGTCGGTCTAGAGTCTGTGATTTCCCATGAGCTCTGGTCAGCTGTCTCTGTAGGCAGGCACCCTCTCCACTACTGCTAAGAGTCTTAACTGAGGTCATCCTTATAGATTCCTGGGGAATTCCTTAGCACTAGTTTTCTCTGTAACCCCATAATGGCTCCCTCTATCAAGATATCGCTTTCATTGCACTCCTTCTCTGTCCCTCCCCAACCCGATAATCCTTTTCCCTCATTTTCTCATCCCACATCTTCTCCCCTATATTGCTCCCCTTCCCACCCCAAGTTTTCCCAGGAGATCTCTTATATTTCCTCTTCCCAGGTGTTTCATGTGTTCTTCTTAGGGTCCTCCTTGATACCTAGCTTCTTGAGTCTGTAGATTGTAGCCTTGTTATCCTTTGCTTTAAATCTAGAATCCATTTATGAATTAGTACACACCATGTTTGTCTTTCTGGGTCTTGATTACCTCACTCAGGATGATTTTTTTCTAGTTCCATCCATTTGTCTGAAAATTTCATGATGCCATTTTTTTTTCTTAACTGCTGAATACTACATTGTATAAACATACCACATTTTCTTTATTCATTCTTCATTGGAGGGGCATCTAGGTTATTTCCAGGTTCTAGTTATTATGAATAGTGCTACAACGAACATAGTTGAGCAAGTGTCCTTGTGGTATGATTGAGCATCATTTGGGTATATACCCAAGAGTGGTAATGCTGGGTCTTGAGGTAGACTGATTGCCACTTCTCTGATAAACTGCCATACTGATTTCCAAAGTGACTGTAAAAGTTTGCACTCCCACCAGCAGTGAAGGAGTGTTCTCCATACCCCAGGATAACAAAAACAATCCTGTACAATATAGAAATTTCTGGAGGCATCACTATCCCTGACTCCAACTTCTACTATAGGGCTATAGTAATGATAACAGCCTGGTATTTGTATAAAAACATACACATGGATTGATTGAATTGAATCAGAAAACCCTGATATCAATGCACCCACCTATAAGCACCTGATTTTTTACAAAGAAGTGAAAATATACATTCAAAAAGAATCTCAGCAAATAGCAGTGGAATAATTGGATGATGACATGTAGAAGAATGAAAATAGATCCATATCTATTGCCCTGCACAATACTCAAGTCCAAGTGGATCAAAGACCTTAACATAAATCCAGTTACAGTGAGCCTGAAGAAGAGAAAGTGGGAAGTAGCCCTGAAGGCACTGGCACAAGAGACCACTTCCTAAATATAACACCCATAGCACAGACATGGAGTGCAGAAATCAATAAATGGGACCTTCTGAAACTGAAAGGCTCTGTAAGGAAAAGAACACAGTCAATAAGACAAAACAGCCGTCTACATAATGGGAAAAGATCTTCACTAATCCCACATCTGACAGAGGGCTGATCTCCAAAATATATAAAGAACCCTAGAAGTTAGACATCAAAATACTAAATTGTATCACAATTAATAAAATCTCAGAGACAGATTTTGGGGTTCAACCTGAAGACTAGGAAAGCAAAGCAGCCAGCCACTGGCTCTTACCTTGATCTCAGTTTGAAAGTGGTGATCCTGCCTCCAGAAAACCTCAGAATAAGACTGAAACTGTGAACTGTCTCCTCCCATTTTATAATCTTCTCTAGTTCTGGAATTAAGGGCTTGATTTCTATGGCAAGCTATTGTGGCTACTGAGATTAAAGGTGTGTGTCATTGCTACTTGGTCTGTAAGGCTGGCCAGTGTGGCTGTTTTATTTTTCTGATCCTCAGTCAGACTTTATTTATTAAAATACAAAAGAAATGTCATTAAATTTCCCTTTTGTCTAAAATAAAAAAGAAGTATATAACTAATATAAGAAAAACTATATACACCCAGCACTTGGGAGGCACAGGCAGGCGGATCTCTGTGAGTTCGAGACCAGCCTGGTCTACAAGAGCTAGTTCCAGGACAGGCTCCAAAACCACAGAGAAACCCTGTCTCGAAAAACCAAAAAAAGAAAAAGAAAAAAAGAAAAACTATATACAATAAGTATGGTAACTATATACAATATATACAGGTAATAAATTCATCAACAATATCCAGTCCATTTGCATTTGATAAATTAGAGATAATATTCCATATCTATCCTAGGTTGTTGAGTCCAAAGTCTTGTACCTAATTTACTTTCTATCATAACTTGTTTTCTGTGTCAGGTAAACAAGGAAAACTATAACTATTAGTCTTCAACTCCCTCAGAGATACAAGAAGGAAATAATACTGAGTAAGCAGGAAGTGCAAGAAAATGACTTCCAAAAAATGTGAGAAATGACAGAAACAGTTGAATGCCTGGACACTCACCCAAAATTCCTCTGAAATGTTGGAGCATACATGTTCAGTCTACAAGCTTAGCGTATCCGACAGGCTTTCTGTGAAGCAGGATATTCTGAAGGAATGTCCCTCCTTGTGTTGACAATGCTTAGCACTCTCTTTTGTGTCCTGCTTGTCTAATTAGGACAGCACACCATGAGCAGTCAAGGCAGGGGCATTTTTTTTTTGCCCAGTGGTTTACTTTTGGCACAAAGGAAAGTATATTCCATGTGGAGTTTCTTTGATGTCCATCATCTTTTCTGAAATAGTTTGGTGCTGCCAGGAACAGACATGCCTCATTGTTATAAAATAGAGCCAGTGTCATTAAAACATATTACATGCAATATTCTGTAGATCTCTAAAATGTTTGAAAATGACCTGTTTATCTAAAATTTATCTTTGTTTCACCTTGAAAGCATACCTACTGTGACTACAAGTTTGATTATACTAGGTGATTAACTAACCTATATTTCCTTATTATCCTAAATAGTTGGTAATAATAATTTTCAAGGACTAGAGATCTGCATTATATTGTTAGATGAGCTGTATAGGTACAATACCTTGAACAAGATTAGAAATGTATGTACAATATGTTTTAAGACAATTAATCTCTGATTTATATCAATATACAAAATTTTTATACAATATATGAAAGTTCAAGCCAATGTAAGACATTTAAAAATAATAGTTGCTTTTAAAATGTAGATTCAGTAATCTACATTTTTATCTTATCATATCTATAACTTCCTTTTTTTCCTTGAGAGTAGATTCAATAATCTACTTTTTTATCCTATCATATCTATATCCCCCTTTTATTTCTTTTCAAGACAAGAACCTGAATCTAGTTTCATTGGTTTAGCATTTTTTCTGACATTACCAACAATGATTTGAAGCTGATCCCCGAAACAATGACAAATATCCATAATTCACTGAATGACCAAACACCACTCACCTTCCCTGTTGGAAATGTGGGCATCACAGTTTTAAATTTACTTTCTTCTGTCTGGGGGCAGTGGCATCTTTAGGGGATCCTGAAAATAAAAATTTGTGTTAATTTTCAAGTCCTGGGAGAGGTAGATGTATCATATTCTGTTCAATCTATGAGTAATGGGAATGTGCTGGGCTTATCTCAAGTCCTGGCCAGAATAGTCTGTTAGGCTGGATCATCTCTGCTAATCACCTTGAAATTATTCTGAGTAATTTGTTGTCCAAAGCTAATTCTCAGGTGGTGTTTTTCAATGTAGAGGCGTTTTCATAGTCCTGGAGAAGTTATTTTGTTGGGCCCCATCCTCCTTATGGATACTTCAAAGGTCTGTAAGGTTGGCCATTGTAACTGTTTTACTTTTCTGTTCTTCAGACAAGCTTCATTAATTAAAATACAAATGAAATGGCACTACACAAAATAATCTAATCAAAAAATGGGGTACACTCTAAATACAGAATTCTCAACAGAAGAATCTGAAATGGCTGGAAGACATCTAAGGAATTGCTCAACATGCTTAGTCATCAGGAAAAGGCAAATCAAAATGACTTTGAGATACCATTCTATACCTATCAGAATGGCTATATGAAAAACACTGATTTGTATGGTTTTATACATAACCATTACATATGATGGTTTTATTTAAACTTTAAAATGGTGACAAATTTGTATTATATAATTCTTAGGTTATGAAGTTTTTGAATGCCAAGAGCACTATAAAAACAAAACAAACATATTTGTATAAAACTTAATGTAGAGTTGAAAAGGAATGGAAATTTAGAGAAGTAAATTCACATATATGTCCAGCTAATGAGTGCTAAAAGGAGAGGAAGTGCCTCTATTGCTCTCCAGTCATCTGGGTTCACCTGCGTAGGCAGCCACATATCTTCAAACATATCTCCCGTTGGCATAGCTCCACTTTTCAGTGATTGCAACTAGTTATCATTCTAGCTAAGCATTTCTAAGCTTCTGTCTAAATTTGTTCTTGCTAAACTATATTCATTTCTTAAGCTACTTACTAATAATAGACCATCAAAATTATATTGAAGAATTTGCTGGAGGGGAAGGTCGTATGGCATTTTGTATTAGAGATATAGGGATACAAAATCTCACAAGCATGACACCTGACAGGGGAGAGGAAGTTTGAGGGGAGGAAAAGGTCAAATCTGGGCTGGAAATATGCAGAATCTGACGTTACACAGCAGTGCAGTGCAGAAATGCAGATGCGGAGGAACCCTGTGATCTGCAGTCATTCCACAGCTGTGTGGTGAGGCCATGACTGTTCTTTTCCTGCAGAGAGTCTACCTTAGGGGTCTGTGTTGAACATGTAATCAGTAAACACTGAGTTACTTCACAGCATCACCCCAGAGATTTTGCAGTCCTTTTAATTTTCTCTAAATTTGTGATTGAATTTCTAGGCAAGCTTTGGTTTTGCCAAAGAAATTATACATTCTCCTGATGATTTACTCAATGTTTAATATGTGATTGATGGAAAAGTAAGAATTTGTAAATGGAAATGTGTATTTTGTATCTAAACATAAATTTACTGTGAAAATCTGCAGACATGTATGATCAAAGCTGAACTTGAAAGTATTTGACAGCCAGTCCCGAGAGCATAGCTACACCCTCTAATCTTGGATAATTGCTGCTGACCCCAGTTAAGCCAACCCAGGTCTTATATCTACTAGTGCTAACTCTGTTTTGTCAGGAAAGAAGTAGAATGATATTCTTCCCATTCAGGAGCATGCGATTGGACTTATTTGTTTCTTTATTTACTTAAAGACTAAAGTTAATTGCAGATAACTTGGTGTCTGTCAAACAAACAAAGTGTTAAAAAAAATAAGATACAACTTTTTTTTTTTTTTGCCTGAAGAAGACAGATGAGAACAAAGAAACATTTATATTATGACATGATGAGTCTAAGGGGAATTCAGTGTAGAGTGAAAAAACTTAGGTTAGTTCCTCACTCAAGATGAAGGTGTTAGGCCACAGATCCAGACATGGTCCCTGGCAGCAGCCTGGGCTCAGATGTCACCATGGCTCCAAATGGCACCACAGGCCACTAGGATTGGCATAGCTCTAGTGGCATCCTGGGCACCAACATGCCCCCAGGTAATGGCCCTGCATGGCATCATGCAAGGCTTGTAATGCTATCAGGAGCTACAGACAACAACACAGAACCTGGCTGTGATAGGGCCATTGTAGTAAGGAGAGAACCTCTTGTTGGTTCCTGATTGCTTAGTCCCTAAATAATCATACAGAAACTGTATTAATCAAATAACTGTTTAGCCCATTAGCTCTAGCTTCTTATTGGCTAACTCTTACATATTAATTTAACCCATTCCTATTAATCTGTGTATCACCATGTGGTTGTGGCTTACCAACTAAAGTTCCAGGATCTATCTCCAGCAGGGGTCACATGGCTTCTCTCTAACTCCTCCTTCTTCCTCCCAGCATTCAATTTAGTTTTTCATACCTACCCATACTCCCTTTATAGGCCCCAGACAGGTACTTTATTAATCAATGGTAATCACAGCATAGAGAGGGAAATCCCACATTGGGCCATGGACTCAGACATGTTCCTTAGCTGCAGCCTGGGCGTGGATGTCACTGTGGCACCTTGCAGCAGTGCAGGCCTTCAGGTCTGTATGACTTTGACCACAGCATGACCCTGAGATCTTTACCTGGCCTCAAAAGATGACCTAGACTCTAGGTATTTGCACAGCCTTCAGTAATATCTGGAGCCATGACTATCAACCCAGACATGGCTTTACAACACAGCCTGGGCTCAGATGTCACCATGGCCTGGGTGGCAGCATAGGCCATCCAGATTGCTGCCATGGGCCATATCTGGTTCTGTGATCCTACTGCAGCTATGTTCACAGTTGATGTCCATGGCTTCTGTTGTAACAGGTGGCTACTTAGATTCCTGGGGTCTGGACAGTCAGCCATCTGAGACCATGTATGTATCCAAGGACTATGCTGCTGCTGGGGCCATACAGATCAGGGAGGCCTGTGCTGCCACCTGGGCCATGGTGACATCTAGCACAAGCTGCTACTGAGGACCAGGTTTGGGTCCATGTTTGTGATGCAGCTGAGGTCTGTGATGTCCATGACCAGTGTTGCTACAGGGGAGTTATAGGAAACATGTGTGTTGAAATCCAAGAGCTGTGCTAAGCCAGCCTTGCCCATCACTGTCCCTTCTCCTTCTCAGGACACTGATGTAGGAAACCTGGCCTTATCCCTCATTGAAGAGCTATTCCCTCTTCCTTTGTTCTCAGGAGAGATGGCCACACCCTTCACCACAGGTGTGAAAGAACTGGCCTAGGTGGCATTGGCCTAGGAAAGCTGAATCTGTCTCTTGTCTAAATGGGGAAGTACCAGTGGTTGAGCATCCAAGGTCAAGGCACCCTTATGGATGTGACCCCTATAAGGGTGAATGGTACGTTGCAACATCACAAGAGTGTATGCAGGAGGGAGAGACTATATCCTAACAATCTGCCAGAATCACACAGGTGTTAAACTCCCTCCTATAACATTTGGCTTTCATGGAATCTTATGTGCCCTGAGATCCCTCTCAGTCCTTGGTAAAGGTACTTTCCTCTATCACAGTAAAACATTGTAGTATGTTCATACCTAAAGTGTCTACAATTTATCTCACAATTAGTTAGACATTAATGCTTAAAGGGAAAAATCATTCAAATAGCTGACTTCAATGAATTGGTTTGGTGCAGAATAACACCATGTGATATAATAATGTTTGGGCACAGAAAAATATCAGAAATATCAGATGGATGCTTATAAATAGGAAATATGAGTTGTGGCCCAGGTCTGAGTGCTGGCACATTGCAGAACTATGATAAATGGGTGTGGCATCTTTTTCTGGGAAAAGGAAACTGCTGATTAAGGTTGTAATGCCTCACAACCTTGGGACTGTACTGAGTGCACAGTAAGGTGGACATGAGGCTTGACTTTGTTATGTATACTCATTACAAAGATAAATGGGGAAAGGAATTTACATCCAGCTATTCAGCTCCTCTTGACAACCTTTTTAAAAATTTAACTTTTTGTTAAATCTTTGAGGATTTCACATCGTGCATCTCAATCCCATTTGTCTCCCCATTTCTTCATATCTGCTCTCTGATGTAGCCACACATCAGGGTGACATCTGTCAGGGGCCAGCCTCGATGGGTTCATACTTTCCAGGGTAGGGCATGAGGATTAGGAATACTTAACAAGAGGAACAAAGATATGAAAGAAAGACAAAGGCACGGGATAGTACCAGGAGGGCAATCCAGTGAATACTGAAAGCAATCAGCATTTATTTCTTATAATCTTTAAATACCCCAACCCAAAAAAAGAGGAAGAAAGCAAAAGCTTTTTTTTTTAAATCGTGATACAAGGAACAAAGTGATTGCCATCTTAATATCCAAAATACCAAGTAATCATACCCTAGGTCAAGATATCCTGTTAGCAGTCACAACTTAAATTAAATTTCCTGTCAATAGCCTTAAAGGAACAGGACTAGGCCTGAACTCGCTGACCTTTAGTCAAGATGGAATGGATCCACTTATGTGGGCCATCTTAATACCAAAATATCAAATAACAACACCCTAGGTCAAGATATCTTTGTTAGTAGCCACATGTTAAGTCAAATCTCCTGTCTATAACATTGAAGGAGCAAGACTAGGCCTGAATTCTCTGACTTTTAGTCAAGGTGAAATTGATCCACTTCTGTGGGTTCTCACACTCTGCCCTTGCAACCTCTCTCAAAGATAAAATAAAATAACTTTAAAAGAAAAGTCTTATTGAGGAAGCGGTAATGAGACACGATAAGTCAGTCACTCATTATACCCTTTCATGCATACGTGTTTACTTGCAAGTGTTCATTGCAACGAGTCATTGGTCAGGTTTGAGGTCTCTGGTTTCTGTGTACTAACGATGCTGAGCCCTCACTGGGACTCCTGTTGGATATCCTGTTGCTGCCCTGTGTTACAGAGATGCTGTAGCTTTGGATCTGCAGGACTGCCCCTTCACGTGCTTCAGCAGTTCATCCTGTAGCTTTGGATCTGCAGGACTGGCCCTTCACGTGCTTCAGCAGTTCATCCTGTAGCTTTGGATCTGCAGGACTGGCCCTTCACGTGCTTCAGCAGATCATCCTGTAGCTTTGGATCTGCAGGACTGCCCCTTCACGTGCTTCAGCAGATCATCCTGTAGCTTTGGATCTGCAGGACTGCCCCTTCACGTGCTTCAGCAGATCACGGTGGGGGTACATGTTAGAGTGGGTCAACTCACAGCCCTGGTTCTGGGTCCGAGTAGTTGCAGGCTTGGTCAGCCTGCCAACTCTCCTCCATCCTCACCACCAGGGTGAGCGGCGAGCTCTCTAGCACTGCCCTGGCTAGCTCAGCTCACCCTATTCAGGAAGAAGCAAGGGGTGGGCAGGTTCTTCTGCTCTTATGCCCTTCAGGCCTATTTACTCACACCTGTCCCATCAGAGCTAGCTCTACTGTGCTGCCTAGGTGAGGGGCAGGGGTGGCTCTTCTAAGTGCTGCAGCTGCTGAGAGACAGGGCCAGTTCTCTCTCTCTATTGTGACCTCAGGAGCAGTGCACCCCCCTCCCAGAGGTGTTGAGGGGTGGAGGTGTCTTCTCTACCTCGCCCACACCACCATATGGCTGACGAGGGGCAGGGCCAGACCTCTTATGCTAATGTCCTCAGGCCAATCAGCTGTACCCCTGCCTGTCCACAGGGTCAGTTCTACTGTGCAGAGCTTGCTTTCCTGAGTGCTGCCTGTGGTGAAGTGCAGGGTCAGCTCTCTCACCTGTCACAGGTGGTGGGGGTGAGGGAGTGGGAAGGGCATCGCATCTCCCACTCTCACATCTTCACCGCTGGCTCACCATCACCATTACCAACACCAATTGCCTTCTCCTTTGGTATATAGTACCTTTTAGTATTGAATTCAATTTAAAATAAAGAGGCCAAAGCCAAGGGCTTGCTGTGCCTGGATGAAGGCACATAACATTTGTTTTTTTGTAATTTTTTTAAATTTTTTTTTGCTATTTTTTATTTTTTTTTATTTTAAGAGAAAAGTTTTTATTTTTTTT
>NC_022012.1:12544093-12555831 GCF_000317375.1 Microtus ochrogaster | reverse complement strand
AAAGAAACACAAATTTGGGCTCTGATAATTGAAAGGTAGATGCTAAAAGAAGGGGTGGAGAATGCTTCACAAACATTATGAAAGAGGGCATCAGTGCAATAACACACACATCGGCAGTGTCATACCTTCTTTGTTTTCAGGAATAATTCCTAGTGAGTCCCTGGAGTTCATACATTTTTCTCTATTCCTCAACCCTTAGTTGCATAGACATGTGATGGTCACAGAGCAAGAGTGCTATAGTGGAATTAACAGCACCTAATGCCAGGGCAGTGACATGTTTCTCCTGACATGTTTGTAAGGAGAGATTTGATTTATTAATTGGCTGATCACTTGAATAGTACCCAGGTCTCACAAGTTCTCTTTGAGAATAATGATGTTTTCCCGTAGCCCAGTGTGAAATAATTTTGCCTACAGCTACTCTTCAGATGATTGGGTATTTGAAATTGATTATTTTGTTAAGTTGTGGCAATCTTCAGACGCTCCTTTGTTTTATTTCTTTCCTGTTTGCTGAAACAGTGTGGGATGGTCTTTCTGAGGATGAAGACAGTCTGTGTAAAATTTCAACATTGCTGACTGTGTTTCCAAGTTTCCACTTGCTGAAGACATGAAGATAATGTAAGTGCTTCCTTTGTTTGCAGGAAAACCTTACAGATTCGTTTTAGTCCACCAGACACAAAGGTAGCATTACTTTAAGCCTATTCTGTGTACATTGGTCTGAACTACAGAGGAACAACTCCCCCCTTAAAAGATCAGTATTAGCATTCTCACATGTAGAATCATCACTGCACCTCTGTTCCCAGCCAGTCATCCTGCAAAGCTTTCATCTCCTTTACCTCACGGCACACCTTATTCTTTCTCTTTTCTATTCTTGTCTCTTACAATACATCTTGCCCACAGTTCCTCCTCCCCCACTTTTCCCTGTTCTTACACTGGAGAATAAATTGAAATTTTTCCTCTATAAAAATTTCTTCAGCTTCACCACATCTCCTTTTAGTTCATTTATTCTGTATTAGATACTTAATAATGTGACTGCATTTTCTGGAAAGATTTGAGAGTGGGGCAGAACACAAATAGCTTCAGGACCACACCAATTTTAATTATGTATCCCAAGTAAGGAAAGGTTTAGGAAGACAGACCTATCAGAAGACCTCAGAGCAAAGCCCAGGTTTACTAAGAACACTTAGATAGTCATTGGTAATATTAATTCTTGCTTATACTGATAACTTTCCTGTCATGCAATTCTATCTAACTCAATAGAAGGGGTTTGCTAGCTTTAATTATTTAAAACAATTCTTATTCACACCACATATATTCCAATGATTGGTCTTGACCCTCTGTCTGGGAGATGAATAGTTTTTATTTGCTGACTGCTCACTAGAACATTCTTGCTAAATAAATAATAACACAAATCTATGCTCCCATACAATGGAGAATTTTTAGAATGGTTGATTAATGACGTTTTAAGGACTTAAGATAAATATCAGATATATGATATTTCCACGTATATATAAATAACCAGTTCTTAACATATTGTTCAGAAAGAAACCATGAGTGCATAGTCAAGGAACTAATTGAACTAATGTGCTATGTCCATATCCAGTCTAATTTATCCTAATGATGCCATGGACCTAGAAAGGTGAAAATTAACATCTAATTTTAGAAAAGCAAAGAAATAGCTACAGGAAAAGACCACAAAATGCCTCTGTTCATGAACTAGAGAAAATCACAGCCAGAAAAGTACACTGGCAGAGACTAGTGGAGGGCAACATTCATTTCCCATGTCTCCACACCAATGTGGACACTGGTTCACTTCTAACTGTAGGAAAACCTATGGGGATGTTTGGCTCAAAGAAAATATGTGTATAGGCTTACCTGTGGATGACGTTTATGAATTTTTATGCCTTGTCATCTCTCAGAATTAGCATATAGAAATCATACCACCACTGCGGTTTTGAGCATATTATCTCTAAATTGGAGAAGTCCTCCTCCCTCCTCCCTCCTCCTCCTAGCTGTCTCTTCCTCTTCCTAGTGTCCTTTCTCCTCCTACTTTGTGTCCTCCTTAAGTACTACTTTGAAAATATACTCACCAAAGCAGAAAACAGGGAAGAGAGAAAGAGAGGTGGAGGAAGTTTCACTCATGTCATTCAGGAGTCACTGGTGGTGGTATTTGAAATGTCTCAGCTCATTCTATAATTGAAACCTTCAGTCACCCATGGTTCACTAAAAAAATGCCTGTGACTTGGAAACCAAAATCTCAGAAAGAAAGGGAAACTCTGCCAGTAGTCGAGCACTAATATTCCTGAACTGACATCAGCATTGCCATGTCTCAAGATGCAACAATAGAACAGTCACCTCTCAGAGCTAATCTTGGACTTTGATAATCTTGGCATGAAGAGTGTCCTGGTCAGTTAGAGAGAAAAAGGCCTCACAGAGTTAGCACTGGCAGGGCCAAGTGAGAAGCAGCTAGCTGTCTGTGTTTCCAACAGAGCGAAGGGGGAAGTAAATAGCTGTCCATTTGTCCAGCAGAGTGAACTCTGGACACTAGAGGGAGTTGTGATTTTGTCAAATTTTCATTTTCAAATTGCTTACTTGTTTTACTTATTTCATTTTCGTTTTTGAGATAGTAGTGTAATTACAACACTTCTCCTTACTCTTTTCTCTCTCCAAGCCCTTAAATATACCCCATCCCACTCTCCTTCAAATTCATGGCCCTTTTTAAATCTTTATTATTTCAAGCTTATATGTATATTCATATATATTCCTAAACATAACCTGCTCAGTCTGTTGAACATTATTTGCATGTGTGTTTACATGTTTTTAATAGTTCTTTAAAGAGGATAAAGACAGTTTAATCCAAATTATAGGTGAATAGATGAAGCTAATTTTTCCAGTGAAAGACCAAAGAACCGTTTGATATTCAGTTTTGTGGAATGAGTCCGAGTGAAAAGGCCCAGCTTTAAAACACTGATGTGGAAGAAGAGAGCGATGCGCATTGATGACCTCTCTTGTGTGCACAGCTTGAATATCGTGGGCTTCGTAAAGTATACACCTGTCCCATGAATGGGCATGGTCGCATATACCAAAGTCTGTGTGCATATATCTGAATGATGTGCTGGGAACAAGTATTAATTTTTTTATAACATTTGTTTCATGAATGGAATAGCATTTGAGAAAGCTGTTTTTATTTCTTTCCATTTTCCAGTTTAGAGCTATTATTTCTTCCAAACAGAAGAAATTATATGTTATATGCTGTTTCCTTTATACACATTGAAGCAAACTGTATTGTAAATTATTCAGTTACTTAATTGTTTGGTGAAATATTGTCTAAGTGGTTCCTTTGTATGCATATACATATAAGGAAATGTAGGCTGAGTTCTGAAAACATACATTGAAGTTCAAACATTGTAACTTACTCTTAGAGAATAATGAATGTGTGGAAAGGACAGAATTCACTATTTAAATAAAGATTTAATCTTCAACTTAAAAACAATCCTCTGAAAGTTCTGCTGTGTTTATCCCCAATTACCCAACTCCTAGAGAATGCTATCTTTTAAATCTGTACTCACCTTTTTGGTTTTTTAAAAGAAGGTGGCCCCAAAAAGAAGTGGCACTATTAGGAGGTGTGGCTTTGTTGGGGAGGGTATGGCCTTGCTGGAGGATGTGCATTCCCTGTTGAGGCAGGCTTTAAAGCTTCCTATACTCAGGATGCTACACTGTGTGACTGTCAGTCAACTTCCTGTTTCCTGCAAGATGTAGCATTTTCAGCCCCAGCACCATGCATGTTGCCATGCCCCCTTCATCATCATAATGGACTGAACCTCTAAAACTGTAAGAGACCTACCCTCAATTAAATATTTTATAAGTGTTGCCATGGTTATGATGTCTCTTCACAGCAATAGTAAACCCTAACAAAGACATTAAAACTCATCTAATGTTCTAATTTTATGTTTCTTTTGTGTGTATTTACAGGTTGATGAGTGTGCATGTGTAGGTGTGTGTGAGGCTAGGCATGTATGTGTGTGCATAAGAATGTGGAGATCAGAGCACAACCTCAGGTGTTGCTCAGAAATAGTGTTGGTTTTCGTTGAGACAGTCCTTCACTGGCCTGCAGTTCACCAAGTAAGCTAGACTGCCCAGCCATCAAGACCCCAGAATTTCCAGTTTCTGCCTTGCCAAGTCTGAGATTACGAGCATATGCAACTGTGCCTGTTTTTATGTGGGTGATAGAAATTGAAATAACATCTTCCTTTACAAGGTAAGTGCTTTACAACTGTAATGTATCCCTAACTCTAGAAATCACCTCTATCACAAAAGTTCCTAACCTTAATTTTAGTTCTAGAAGAAAAGATTCGTGAGTTTTGAGGATTCGTGTTCTCTGCATATTATAGAATATGGTTTTTATTATAAAGACAATATTGAAAATTAAGATTATTAAATTTTATTCTTTAGTTTAACCACATTGAAATCCAAAGCAACATATCCTTAAACCCAAATTTTGAAGCCAAGATACCTTTATATCTTTATATGTTTATATGTTGGTTTAGATTAGCAGCCCATACAATGAAATTGCTCTCTGTACTTAGCTCCTTCACAGTAAAAAAAAAAAAAAATCAAACAAAACACAAGAATAAGCATAATCCAGACTCTCTGTATATTCTCCATCGTTACATGGCTTATTTTTCTTTACTCCTTTAATATATGACTGTCTGTACTCTGTCTCTTTAAAGACTTTGTTTTATTTTTTTAAACCATTTACTTTTTTTTTTTTTTTTTTTTTTTTTTGGTTTTTCGAGACAGGGTTTCTCTGTGGCTTTTGAGCCTGTCCTGGAACTCGCTCTGTAGACTAGGCTGGTCTCGAACTCACAGAGATCCGCCTGCCTCTGCCCCCCGAGTGCTGGGATTAAAGGCGTGCGCCACCAACGGCTGGCCATTTAGAACTGTCTATATTCTTGTTTCCTCTCTCTCCAAAAACTTAATACATTTATTCAACACTGTGACCCATTTAGAGGTCTTTTTATCTGAATTTGTCTTTATTGCATATCTGTAATCCTTTTCTATCCAGGACCACTTCTTATTTTTTATAATTTATTTATTTATTAAAGATTTCTGCCTCTTCCCCGCTACCGCCTCCTATTTCCCTCCCGCTCCCCCAATCAAGTTTCCCTCCCTTGTCAGCCCAAAGAGCAATCAGGGTTCCCTGTCCTGTGGGAAGTCCAAGGACCACCCACCTCCATCCAGGTCTAGTAAGGTGAGCATCCAAACTGCCTAGGCTCCCCCAAAGCCAGTACGTGCAGTAGGATCAAAACCCCATTGCCATTGTTCTTGAGTTCTCAGTAGTCCTCATTGTCTGCTATGTTCAGCGAGTCCGGTTTTATCCCAGGCTTTTTCAGATCCAGGCCAGCTGGTGGCATTGGTGAGTTCCCGATAGAACATCCCCATTGTCTCAGTGTGTGGGTGTACCCCTCGCTGTCCTGAGTTCCTTGCTCGTGCTCTCTCTCTTTCTGCTCCTGATTTGGACCTTGAGATTTCTGTCCAGTGCTCCAATGTGGGTCTCTGTCTCTGTCTCCTTTCATCGCCTGATGAAGATTAATATTCAGGAGGATGCCTATATGTTTTTCTTTGGGTTCTCCTTATTTAGCTTCTCTAGGATCACTAATTATAGGCTCAATGTCCTTTGTTTATGGCTAGAAACCAAATATGAGTGAGTACATCCCATGTTCCTCTTTTTGGGTCTGGCTTACCTCACTCAGGATAGTGTTTTCTATTTCCATCCATTTGCATGCAAAATTCAAGAAGTCTGTTTAGACTCTGAAAGCCACATGCATTGCCCCAGCCTCAGGGTTGCAGCAAGTCTATATCATCATCAGGCAATTTGTAACATGCTGCTCACAGACCCCATTTAAGTGCTCGGCCTCCTGAAAGAACATGAACTAAGAAGCCCTCCCCTAAAGAAGCTAAGCAGCCTTCACTGTCAGTGCTGAGTCAGGAAAACCTTTCATAAAGGAGCTGCCAGCAAACAGAATCCATAAAAAAAAAGTGCTGCTACCAAGAAGTTGCATTAAAATCTGTACTTTTGTGTCTAGAATTCCTCTCCAATCTCTCTCAGGCTTTATGTGGATGGATTTGGCCCACTTGGTACTAGATGTAGATGGATGCTATAAAGTCATCCCACACTAGCTCAGAATTGAGTATAATAAAGGGTTCTTTATTTAGGGGTAGACTCACAGATCACAGTCCTCTGCACAAGTGGGGAACAGGAACCAAATACAGCATCTGAGAGAGAGACCACACATACTTTATGTCTGCATTTATAGTAGAAGAGACCATGCCCAAGTGGGCTGATATGTTAATGGATATTGGCTAAAGGACCAAAATAGTCTGAAACCGTTTGAGGAATCTGGCATATAAATACAGGAATAAGGGATTCAAATAAGCTCACTGCATATTTCTCCGTAGTCTGTTGAGTCCCATATCTCTCTTTCCTGAGATTTCACAATATTTCTAAAGACTTTTTCCTATGTATATATGTGTTAGTATGAATATAATTATGTGTGTGCATGTGTGTGGTTTGGAAATTACTTCAATTATATAAAGATGTGTTACACTTATTTATGCTGTTAACTGTGTAAAGTTATGTTATATTTGTTTATGCTGTATTTGTTTAATGATGTAAACTTTGCCTGCCTAATGTACTGATTGGTCTAATAAAAACCTGGATAGCCAATAACTAGGCAGGAAAGGGACAGGCAGGGCTGGTGGGCAATGAGAATAAGACAGAAAAGAAATCTAGGCTTGAAAGCAGAGAGGAATGAAGGAAGAAGGAAGAAAAAGGGACACACATGTAGGGACACCAACCAGACACAAGAAGCAGTGGAAATAAAATGTACAAAAGGGAGAAAGATAAAAAGCCTGGAGGTAAAACATAGAGGAAGAAAAACAGGTTAAGTTATAAGAGCTAACAAGAAATGAGCCTAAGCTAAGGCCAAGCATTCATAACTAAATAATAAGTATCTCTGTGTCGTGATTTGGGAACTGGTTGGTGATCCTAAAGAACAAGCCTGTGCTTATGTGGAGGACAGAGGTTGACATTAGGGTATATGTGCATCCTCATGTATGTACACACATCTGCATGTGTGCAGAGGGCTGAGGTCAATGTTAGCTGTCTTCCTCCATTACTTCCCACCTTATTGTGGAGACGGGCTCTCTAAACCTGGCACTCACCAGTTTCCCTCCAATGGTTAGCTAGTCAGCTCTAGAGATGCTCCTGTCCCTGCCTTCCCAGTGATAGAATGACAAGCACAAACACCATGCCTGTTTTTTATTTTTAAATATATTTGTAGTTAATTACAATAATGTTTCTCATTATTACATTTTTATAATGTACATGCTGTATTTATTCCACTGTCCTCTAGTGTTCCCACCACGTACTACAGTTAATCCTTTTCCTCTTCTCAACTAAATCCCTTCTATTTTCATGGCTTATTTATGTATGTGTAACTCAGTGAGTTTACATGGAACTATTTACAAGAGCATGTGTTGAAGCCTTTTTTGAAGGAGCATAGGCATTTTAGCAGTTACTACACCACTGATAAAAAAAAAAAACTCTCTCCCTTTCTCATTTCCGTTTATTGCATATGAATTCTCAGAAGGGTGGTGCTTCATGAGACTCAGTCTTTTCCATAACAGGATGTGGTCTGGTTCAATTTTGTGGGGGTCTAGTACAAGTAATTGCAGCTGTCATGAGTTCAAGACTGAAACAGTTATGCTATGCCCATGAAGTCAGTATTCTATATTTCCTCTGCACCTTTCTATGTCTTCTACATGTTTTCTTCTCCTTCTTAACTAGTAGTCCTTGAACCTGAAAGATGGCAATGTAGACATCTCATTTATTCTGGGAATCCAAAAATTACTATTTTCCATAATTTTCATAGTTATGAATCTCTGCAGTGACACACACACCACAGCAGAAAGTATTTCTGACCAAAGATGACAGCAGAACTATTCTAGGAGCATACACACAATTGTTTAGAAGCCAACTTGATAGCTATATCATTTCCATTTGTCAGAACAACAGTGATAGCTTCCTTAGTAGAGTCAATGGCCTTTCTAGTCATAGCATTTTGAACAGGTTCAGTGTACCAGATGTGAGTCCCTTGGCTGCTGAAGGATTACCAAATATCAACAGAAAAAAAATTGATTACTCCCATAATATATCTGTCACTATTGAACCAATGGGCTCATTTTTCCTGGCAGGACAATCAGCTTTTTACATAACTCTGTGGATTAAACTCTGGTTCTCATCTTTGGGTAGTAAAGCCCTTTACTGTGTAAGGAACTTCCACAGCCCCGGCTTCCCAATAGTTTTTACCCACAATGTCCCACTTAGTCTTCCATCTCTGAACCAGCACCTCTTTGTATAACACTGCAAATATTTGAGCTATGTGCCCTGACCCCTCTGACCCACAACTTTTCCTTCATTGATTATCTTTCTCAATCTTAGAGGCCAATGGCAGCCATTCCTTTCTTCTTAAAAAACACTCATCCACTTTATTTTTCAAGATTACCTTCTTGCCTCAGGAGCTCAAACTTATCTATAGAGAAATCCAGGAAATGAAATTGTCCATAACAGCTTCTGCTTGCAGCTTGGCAAAATCATCTTTCCTAATCATGGAAGAACAAAGAGTTCTGACTGATCCTTTGGACTTCAGATTAGAAATCATTTTAAGAACAAGCACAAATTAACAATTTGATGTATAATCCGGCCACTACATGCTTTCCTGTTTTCAAAAATTTTTACACTAAACATGCATTATTTTCTTTATATTAAGAGTACATTTTTATGGAATGAAGTTGTCTTTTAATTACTATAACTTTATATATTTAAACACATAATAAATGTTAATTTTTTCTAGAGAGATGATTAATGAACTATACATATTTTTAGCTTTTACACCTTGGGTGATGCTATTTTCCATGTCTCTTAAGTTTTAGTAACACTGCTTGCCCCTAGTATATTATTACTAATGTGGATAATCATTTCTTATCTCTTTTGAAAAGCAAATTAATGTTGTTCTAACCTATAGGACTTTTTTATTTTATTTTAACTTTCAGAGTACTTTTGAAACACAGAAGTCAATTAGCACTCTATTATTTAGGTATCTGGTTAAAGTAGTCTTACCTGTATACACCAAAAGCTGATTTTTGAGCAAGAATATCATTCAATTATTCCATGAATGGTGACTCTGTCACAAACATAAAATCACCCTCCCCCCTAGGGGCTGGAGAGATGGCTCAGAGGTTGAGAGCATTGCCTGCTCTTCCAAAGGTCTTGAGTTCAATTCCCAGCAACCACATGGTGGCTCACAACCATCTGTAATGAGGTCTGGTGCCCTCTTCTGGCCAGCAGGCGTACACACAGACAGAATATTGTATACATAATAAATAAATATAAAAAAAATCACCCTCCCCCAATGTCACCTGTCTTTAAGGATCCAGTAGATGCCCCAACTAATATTCGGTTGTTGATTATGTTGATCACTTTATTAAAATAATTAAACTGAAGACACAATAATTTTTCACTGAAGAGTGTTGTTGAATTAAGTTGGCACTTTTTTCATAACTGGAACTTATCCAACAGTTGGGATGAAGAAATATCAACCACATGTTTCAGATATGGCCTAACTAGTCCAACCTAAGTTATCTGCCACACATCATTATGACAGCTTTTCGGTAGACTAGTAAAACAAGTACCTATGAATTCTATAAAGGCTGTGTGTCTTCTGCTACCTTAGTGTGATAGATTGAAACTAACTTAAAACAGCTAGAATAAGAAAGAAATTGTGTATATGCCTGTGCAGTGGGATTCAGGAACATAATGCAGCCTTCACCTTAAGAAGACATAGTGAAGGAGGCAGTTTGTCTTATGCTATCAGCTCCTAAAGAAGTCTTTGACTATGGACTTACATAGCATGGAAACCTCCTACCAAAGGAAGACAAGTTTGGATTTGACCTACCAAAGTTGTAAATGAAGTGTTTTATCCACTGTTTGTATTAGCTACTCAAATTGTTCAGAAAATGTGTGGAAAAGCTGTCTCTTGACTCATTGATTTGTAAATTGCAAAGAGATGATCTACTATGTTCACATTAGGAATTGTATGCCTACAAGCTTAACTCCAGTTAGTGCAGCTCTGCTTCTCTTCCTAATCATTATGTTCATCAGAAACAATTACACATCTTACTGAGTCAATGGAAGAACTGGAAACAATACATTCAGAGAAAAATGTCCATGATCTGTCCTGACTGGCATCTGTGTAATTTAGAACAGAAGGCAGAGTGCTCCCAAACACACACACACACACACACACACACACACACACGCACACGCACACGCACACGCACACGCACACGCACACGCACACACACACACACACACGTACACACACTCGCACACACAGTGACCCAGAGCCCAGCAAAGAAGGCAGAAACCTTCCTGTGCCACATAAAGCACAGACTCTCAACTTCCTTTAGTTGAGTTGAGAAGTTATAAAATTTGATAGGACAGGCATGCCAGTAGACACCCCAAAAGAGGCATTCCCTACATAGTGCTATCATCTGAGGGTATATGCTCTTTCCCCAGGTGCCATGTGTCAAAGTATAATGACCCTACTAGGTATTTAAAAGTATGATTTTAAAATATACAATGTTTTCTAGATTAAAATCTTGGTTGGGTTATTTGGGGAGATTTGTGTGTGGTTTTCCATTCTTACTTTTGTACCCCGGACATAGTTGTTACTTTTAACCAAATTGTACAGAATCTGCTCCAGATGTAGCTGCATTTGAGTATTAAGTTCAGGTCGCAGCTTTTCAGCTCCTTCCATAGTGACTTGTGCAGTCCAGTTTAAAATGATGAAAAAGATGAAACCCAAACATTCCTTCACTGAGAAACTATTACATTGTCTAGTAGAATTCAACTGCTCTGATAATATTCCCAAATTCACCATCTTGGACAAAGAATACAAAACAAATGCTGAAAAATAATTTCCAGTTTCATTTTCAAACTTGTATTCAATACTTTGGTGATTCCAAACTACACAGAGATGATCAATTTGAGAGAAATCGGATTGATTTCAGAATATTTAGTGTTAGAATATAAGAGATAAATCAGTGCAGAAAACACTTTGGTAACAGAGAGCTATTGGTTTGGCTGAGTAGAATCAGAAGGAATATATTCTTATTTAATGCCAGCCTTCCTGTTCTTATGATGCTGTTCTTTCCCATCAAAATAGGTGCAAAATAGCCAAGATATCACTGCAGGAAATCTTCTCACTAGTGAATGTGTTCCCCTGTGTCTTACCTTTTCCTCGAGCTTCTCAATTTCAGCATAATTTCAACACATGTAAGACCATACTCAGATTCCCCAGGATTTGGAAATGTTTCTTAATTTCTTTTCTACAGTTTTTTCACTCCTGATTTTCATGTTTCAGCTCTCTTTTTTTTTCCTATTATCTCAGATATACTCAGATATACCCAGTTACACAATCTGGCAAGGTAGTTAGTGTATAGAAAATTAACTAAACATATATCTTTATCACATCTGTCTGTCTGTCTATCTATCTATCTATCATCTATCTATCATCTATCTATCTATCATCTATCTATCATCTATCTATCTATATCTATCTATCTATCTATCTATCTATCTATCTATCTATCTATCTATCATCTATCTATCTATCTAT
>NC_022012.1:12535039-12543993 GCF_000317375.1 Microtus ochrogaster | reverse complement strand
TCTATCTATCTATCTATCTATCTATCATCTATCTATCTATCTATCTATCTATCTATCTATCTATCTATCTATCTATCTATTATCTATCTATCTATTATCTATCTATCTATCTATCTATCATCTATCTATCTATCTATCTATCTATGTATCAATCATCTATCTATATATTATTTATCATCTATCTATCTATCTATCTATCTATCTATCTATCTATCTATCTATCTATCTTTGTGTATGTACATGTTTCTGTGTGTATTTGTGTAGGTTCAAGTGTGTGCTCCTGCAATGCTTGTGTCTACTTACACATTTAAAGGTTAGAAGGCAACCTCGATCATTGTTATTTGTGAACAGTGCACACTGTGTTTTTGAAACATAGTCTCTCATTAGTCTGGGTCCCACCATGCAGTCTGGCATGGCTGGCCAGGGATCTCCAACTCCCCAGTGATGGTGCTAGAAGAATGTATCACAACACTTGGCTTTCTGTTTATTCATGGGAATGAATCTTATGTCTTCATACTTGAGGATCAGTGCTTAACTACTGAGGTATTCCCTTCCCCCTCCCCCGTATGTGTTTGTGTATGTGTCTATGCCCAGTGAGCACATGTGTTCCTGCAGAAATATATATACTTTTATACTTCTTCCTTATTGTGGTTCCTGGGAATCAAATTCAGTTTATCAAATGACTTGCCTCATTAAGCCTTCTCATTGGCCTCTTCATTTTTTTTCTTTTTTTCTTTTTTTTTTTTTTTTGATGTACAGTAGTACCAGCAGGGCAAACCAGTGAATTCTGAGTTCTGCCCGCGCTGATTTCTTTTTCTTTCTTTATTGTTTTTTTTTTTATTGAGAAAGAAAAAAAAAACTTTTCCGCCTCCTCCCAGCCTCCCACTCCTCCCACCCTCCCCCCTCTTCTTCCCCTCCCTCTCGAGTCTGAAGAGCAATCAGGGTTCCCTGGCCTGTGGAAAGTCCAAAGTCCTCCCCCCTCCATCCTGGTCTAGGAAGGTGAACATCCAAACTGGCTAGGCCCCACAAAGCCAGAACAAGAAGTAGGATCAAAACCCAGTGCCATTGTCCTTGGCTTCTCAGCAGCCCTCATTGTCTGCCATATTCAGAGAGTCCGGGTTTATCCCCTGCTTTTCCAGTCACAATCCAGCTGGCCTTGGTGAGCTCCCAATAGATCAGCCCCACTGTCTCCGTGGGTGGGTGCACCCCTCTTGGTCCTGACTTCCTTGCTCATCTTCTCCCTCCTTCTGTTCCTCATTGGGACTTTGGGAGCTCAGTCCAGTGTTCCAGTGTGGGTCCATCGCCAGATGAAGGTTCTATGGTGATATGCAAAATATTCATCAGTAAGACTATAGGATAGGATCATTTCAGGTTCCCTATCTTCAGCTGCCCCAGGAACTAACTGGGGACCTCTCCTTAGGCACCTGGAGGCCCCTCTAGGTCCAAGTCTCTTCCCAACCCTACGATGGCTCCCTTAATTAAGATATGTTCTTCCCTGCTCCCCTATCCTACCTTCCTGTATCCCAATCATCCCGTTGCCCCAAGTTCTCCCCATCCTACCCTTCTCACTTTTTTCTCCCCATCTCCCCTTACCCCCCTCCCACCCCACCCTTAAGATCCCGATATTTTATATACATAGAGTACTACTCAGCGGTAAAAAACAATGACTTCTCAAATTTTGCATGCAAATGGATGGAAATAGAAAATACTATCCTGAGTGAGGTAACACAGACCCAAAAAGATGAACATGGGATGTACTCACTCATAATTGGTTTCTAGCCACAAATAAAGGTCAGTGAGTCTATATTTTGATATCCTAAAGAAGCTAAATAAGAAGGTGAACCCAAAGAAAAACATATAGCTATCCTCCTGGGTAGGGGAAGTAGACAAGATTGCCAGGCAAAAAATCCATTTCTTTTCTTAACGCACATTTTACCTTATTCCTCTCTTTTTCTATTCTTGTCTCCTCCTTGCATTTTTCTCTTCTCTCTAGTTCTTTCTTTACTGTTTTGTTTGCTTCTTTTGTCTGTATTTCCATTCTCACTTTTTGAGGTTTTATTTATTCATTTACTTTATGTATGCAAGTGTGAGCCTGTATGTGTGTTTATGTACCATGTGCATGCAGGGTCCAGCAGAGACCACAAGAGCCTCAGATCTTCTGGACTAGATTTGCAGGTTATTGTGATCTACTGTGTGGGTTCTGGTGGCTGACCATGAATCACCTGCAACATCAGACAGTACTTTTAGCCACTGAGCCATCATTCCACCTTAGCTGCACCTTTATCTTTCTTTTTTTTGGTGAATTTTATTAGGCTTACCTTGAACCCTAAAAGGCCTGAAATCATTTGAAATTACATTGTAAAAAACTAGTGCATTTTCTAAATAAATCATACACTTTTATTTCTTTTTAAGTGCTGTAATATATGCAACAGCATGGAAATTATAGACTTAAGTAAATAGACAGCTCCCTGAAGATGAATTTGTTCTTTTTCTTTTACAAATTTATATTTTCTTTGTTTCATTATAGTGTGTTGTAATTTTGGTAACAATGTTTCTTACTGCTTATAGCTGTTCTTTTGCTTCTGATGAGCTGCTTCAGCCCTTTAAAAGACACAATTTATAAAAATAACACAAAGCCAAATTGGTGCTTTCTAACACTGGGGAGCCGCCTGTGATGCTTCCAGAACATTGAAATGACTTCTGTAGTTAAAGTCTTGTATGTTATTAAGGATTTGATGAATGAAATCCCAGCTGACCCTCTACAGAGGGAGTGATGTCCTTCCAGTAACATCTCAATCGAAGGATATAGCTGCTCATCTAAGATGTCTGAGAAGAAAGTTGTCAAGAATGATGTGCAAATTCTTGACTCACCAAGATATAAGTTAACATTCATTACATTAAGAAGTAAATGGGTTTATTAAGTAATTGGTTAGGTAATAAGTAAGTGAGGAAGGTTGTATCTTACTATTCAAAATTTTGGCTGCTGTAAAGGGAGTTAATATTTATGAGTCAGAAATTCCTAACTCATGATTGGGAAGGTGTTTTTCTGAGTAAACTGAGTCAGTATTCTTATGCTTAAATTTTATTTATTTTCTCAGAATATATCATTACGCACAACATCACACTAAACTATTGAGTTTTTCTGACTTCATGGTCAAGCATTAGTAGTACAGAGAACAAGAAATTATATTCTTAGATGCTGTTATGTTCTCTTCCTTTGTTTATAAAATCTTCCTCTTCTTGAATTCTCCTTTCTGAACCATCCTGCTTTGTTACAATGTACACCTTCCATAGGTGACATTCCCTGAATGAAGATAATGATATAAATGTGCTCTATAACCAAAAGTTCTGTAGATTTTATGTGACAAGTTTTGTCATTAAGCAAAGTAGTGATTTGATAGAGTCACCACATTTATCCAGGCATGTGCAGGGGCTTGAAGCTTTCTTTTTGTGCAAATTTTAAAAGTAAAAGTGAGGTGTGGTTTATATACCCACTGACATTCCTTTGGAGCAAATCAATTTTCTCTTTGCCAGCAGGTATCAATCGCAAATAATTTGTTGGCTGGAAGAAGAAAGAATCATGTCTGGATTTTTTCCTGTCAGTTCCAGGACTCTATAAAGCTTAAACTTGTGTAGTCCTACATAAGCTGCCACAGTCTCCATATCTTCACGTGTGCATCAGTCCTGTTGTGTCTGGATGACACTGTGTCCTGGGTATCATCCACTCCCTCTGGCTCTCACAACCTTTCTTTGTGCTCTTCTGCACAGATATCTGAGTCTTGAAGGGAGGTGTTTGATGAAGACATCCCATTACTACGAGTGCTCCAAAGTCATTCACTCTCTGAGCATTCTCCACTTGTGGGTCTCTCTGTTTATTATTTTATTTGATTGTTTTGAATTTTTGTTTTTCGTTCAAAAGACAGAGAAAGAGAAGAAAAGGAGAACATTAAGGTGGATTTGTAGGGAGGTAAAGAGGATCCAGGAAGAGAAAATATGACCAAATTAAACTGTGTGGAACAACCAGAAGGGGAAAGGGAAGGTTTTAAAAAAGGAAGGAAGGAAGAAGGAAGAAAAACAGAACCTCCAATTGAAATAATGGAGGTTAAGGGAAATGAAACTGCAGCTCTTTCTTGATCTGTTGAGCCAATTACTGCCAGTAACAGGACTTTCCCCAAGCTCTGCTGTTAACAGTAAAGATGTTGAAAACATAAAGTAATTCACTGGGTCTGCATTTTATTTGAACAATGACTGCCAGAAACAACTCTCAAGGGGTGAAATGATATCAATTCACTATACATACCACTTACACCGGATATTGTCTTCATCTCTTCAGTATAGTTTATCTATGGTGATAATGGAACACACAAAAGATGTTAAAGAAAGACCACCTATTTGTTTTCTACTTCTACTGTAAGTGTCTGTGGTTGGAAATTTTTCTTTGAATAGCATAACAAACCTCTTTCTTTGATGATGGCTGTGCAAAACACTGATCTATGAGTATAGCAAAATGTTATTAGGAGAAATATAATTACTAGTTTGTTGTTGTTGTTTGTTTTTTAGAACAATAGTATCTTTCCTTCTCCTGGGTTATCTCATCCAGCCTTGGTATGAGGGTATATGCCTAATCCTCTCTCTGTTTTCCTTTTGTCTAGTTAAGGCAGCTTTTTTTTTTTTTTTTTTTTTTTTTTTTTGGTTTTTCGAGACAGGGTTTCTCTGTGGTTTTGGAGCCTCTCCTGGAACTACCTCTGTAGACCAGGCTGGTCTCAACTCACAGAGATCTGCCTGCCTCTGCCTCCCAAGTGCTGGGATTAAAGGCATGCGCCACCACCGCCCGGCAAGACAGCTTTTTTTAAAGCATTAGTTAAATTATTAGTTATTAGTTATCCTCAAAGCTTGATTGGCATACCCTGTCATTCCAGATACTCTGACTTTTGTGATGTTTACCTTCTACCAGGACTTCAATCCTACTGGTGCTTTCTTGAACCAGTCAATGAGGAGGCTACCTCTCTTTCAGCTGCTTCTGAAGTCTTTTTACATTTGTGATTCAATACTTCTCACCAGAGAAAACTTCTTTCAGGACCATGGCATGTAAAATAGGGCACATTTTATTTTTTGTAATTCTTGTTACTTAGCTTGCCTACCATGAAATATGGAGCTATGTCTATCTGGGAATTTGTAGAACTGCCATTTATTTAGTCATTCTGTGTCTCTCCTATCTTCCCTTTACTTAAAACTAAATGCACTAATGGTACTTTTCTTATAGGCAGATTAAGCAGATATATATTATATATGATTTATTTACTTTTATTCCATGTGTATGTGTTCACCTACATGTGTGTATATGTTTCATTTGTTCCTGGTGTTAAAGGAGGCCAGAAGAGGGTGCTGTATTCTTTGGAATGTAATAACAGACAGGAGCAAGTTGCCATCTTGGCACTGGGGACCAAAGCTAGGACCTCTGGAAGAGCAACAAGTGCTCTGAGCTGCTGAGCTGTCTCTCAGCCCCAGGAATAATACTTTAAAAGGGCATGTCTACCGTAGAGAGTTATATGTTTACTATTGTTCTTTTGTTGTGATTATTCACAACTGTTGTCATGGGACACATTCCATACTTAAATGTGTGAGTTGGCCCAAGAAACAGCGTTATTCATAATGAGGCATCTGATAATGTCACAGAGTGGAGCTGTCAATGCTACTTGGTTGCTTATTTTGGCTTCACCTTATTGAATTTTATTTTCTTTCAGTGGAATCATTGAGTGAAGGGACTGCACTGTAGTCTGATATTTTTCTCCTGGATCCTCTGGTACCTTTATATCAGAATATGAGGAATTGATTTTCAGATGGAGCTTTTTGAGCACATAGCAATGAAGCTCTACAGAACAATATCACCCTGGAAATAAAATAGCGTTGGTGATACAATGAAATAATTAAGAGAAGTTAGAAATTAAATTACTGTGCATTGTGTTTTTTCTTTCTCAGGGGAAACCCGAGTAATTTCAACTTACATCTTTTAAGAGGCTTAAAACCTAATTTATTGCCATGTCAGTTAGAATTAAAGTTATATGGATATCTTTTATTCCCCAAAATGATATTGAATCAGGAAAGTTGAGTGTCTTGGGTGCCCTTACTCTCTCTGAAGACAAACTGCAATTTTCCTCTTTTCACAAGAAATAGGTTTTACTTGATCTCCAAAGAAGCCTCACACCCCATGAAGACTTATGATTTAATCAGATACTCTCAAAAGTATAAGAAAAATAAACATAGATAATCTTATTATCTTCTTAGTACTTGCACGTTTCTACCCAATCACTTATCATTTAGTCAGAAGTCAGTTTAAATGCCCTAAATCTCCTGACGGTCTTAAGTAGTATAAAAAAAGAACTATGATAAAGATCTTGTGAGACTACTTCAAAAGACTTTCTGAAGAAAACCACCTGAATCGGAGTGAGCTTGTGACCAATAAAGCAGGGATGGTACATGGGGATTTCTATTATAGTTTATTTACATTTGAAATACGACCCCAGAGTTGTCTGGTCAAGACTTAGGGTTAGCATATGCGTCATTTCCTGGTTAGCTGACTCCACTGTTTGGGCCCTGAGGCCAGACAGAACATCATGGTTATGAGAACATGTGGTTAAAGATCCCGGTGAAAGCAGAGTTAGAAAAGAGGGTGGAAAACAAGAGATTATCTTGATTATCTTCAAGACCTGGACAACTAGGTCCTACCTTGTAGCCTTCTCACACCTCCCAATAATCCATCAAACTCTGAGCACATCAGTGAGCTAACCTTCTGACGAAGTTAGATCCATTGTGAGAAACTCTTCTCAGAAGCCTCTCATTAAAAGGCACACCTCTAGTTCATCACATTTGGGGACGATCAGTGTTCAAATCACAGCACTGTATTAGCTTGATTTCGAAGAGAAGAGTGCTGTGCAATATAAGGCAAAAATAATTTGTATATGATTATTCTACACAGTTAGTAAGGGTTAAAACTGGCTTTGAATATGGACCATGTGTTTCCAATCAAGGTCACACATTGAATTATAGTACATTTCTATAATACAAGTAGTACTAACTTTTCTCTAATAAGCAAAGCATAATCTCATCACAAAATTGGAATTAGGACAACTGGAAAATATTTGATCAAGTTTAATACTATATCAGTGTTTTCTGGTTTGTATTTAAAGGAATGGTCTTAAAAAGGATTATTTTAAATGAAAAATAGGCATTTAAACCCATAGAATATTAATGACACTACAAAGTTATGTTTATTCCAATTTATTAAAGGATATATACGCATACATATTTATATATGCAAACATGTATAAACTTATTTTGAATTGATTGTAGATTTTTATATAGCTATAAAATAAAATTTTTATGCACCCTTTGCTTATTTTTCCATTAGAACAGTAGATTCTTCAGAACTTCTTAAACAGCCAAAATGTGGCCTATTCTATCATACAGTATCACAGTGTGCTTTATCCAACATGCTGTTAAAATTTCTACAAGTTTCAGGCTAAATCTATGCAGAGCCTCTCTTTATGTTCTCTTTATGTTATAGAAGTGTGGTGTCTGGTACAAGTCTGACTGGCATATGTGTCCTCAAGATTGTATCTTTTTTCTTGAACACAGAGGGAAGAATTGTTTTTTCTAGCTCTGGAGTTGCCTACTCTTCATTGCTTGAGCCATTGTTCCTCAAAGCCTAAAGTATTTCTAGTACTCTATCAGCATGACACCATTTGCTCTGTATGTCTCTTACACATTCTAAAGACTCTTATTAGTGGAATATATGTGACATAAAAGCAGAAGTTTGGACTATTTGGGAAGAGGAAGGATGATGTGGAATTCCACTCTGTGAATACCATTGGTTATTAAAGAAACTGCTTTGAGCCTATAGCAAAGCAGGGCAGAACAGAGTTAGATGGAGGAAACTAAACTGAATGCTTGGAGAAGGAAGGTAGAGTCAGAGGGAAGCCATGTAGTCCCACTGGGATCAGCAAAAGGGAAAGATGAGTAGGTAGGGTAGTGGGGAAGGGTGAGAATAAGAATAGTGAAGCATGTGTGTCAGAAAATTCCATACGACACCCATCACATTGTATGTTAATCTAAAAAAATAACCGTGAATAAATAAATATTTAAAAGGACTCTTCTGATTGCATCAGATCCACACAGACATTTTAGATGATTTCTTATGGTTGCTTGATGAGCAATATTCATGTTATGTGAAGCTTTAATAGTGTTTAGTAAGCAATATAGCATATCTAGAGTTCCAGAAGACAGGAATGTACTGTTGGAGGGGTTCAACATAAAGAGGTCAGTATTCCACCTTCACATCCATGTACAACATCCCAAGTCTCCTTTGTTTATCTGGGACCATGTTCTTAAATGGCATATCTTGTTGTTGGTCTATTTTCATCTTTGTCTCTAACTCTCAATTCTGTCTTTCTTTCTTCTCCTTTTGAATCTTATTTTTTCTTTTATATAGGTTCTACATAATCATTATTATTTGATGATGAATACTATTTTTAAATTAAATATCTATTTTATCAGCTTGCTTAAATTGACTAAATATTACAATCACACAGCTTTCTGGGGTAGCTATTATCCAGTGATTAATGGTACAGAGCAGACATTGCCCTAAGCTTATGATTGCTCAAAGGGGCTTTGAGCTCTGAATTGCCTATGAGCTTAGTTAGGCTGACAGACCAAAACAAAAGTTGACTGTTTATCTTACTACTTCATGGTTCATTTTGGCTCTGTCACCAAAAGCTAGATGTCAATAAATGCCCTATAACAAACAAACTCAAACAACTTCTTAGTAAACACATCAGAGCCTGAGTTTTTTCATACTAAGTAGTCCAATTTCTTTCTTTCTTTCTTTCTTTCTTTCTTTCTTTCTTTCTTTCTTTCTTTCTTTCTTTCTCTCTCTCTCTCTCTCTCTCTCTCTCTCT
>NC_022012.1:12506327-12534669 GCF_000317375.1 Microtus ochrogaster | reverse complement strand
GTCTGCCCCTGAGAGGAGAGCTGTCGAGTCTCTGAGCTCACTTCCTCTTCCTCTCAGCGTTCTGCTCCTCCCACCTACGTTCTAACCTATCAGGTCAAGCAGCTTCTTTATTTAATCAACCAATGACCTTCCTCCATCAACCAGGCTTCCTTCAAACTCACAGAAATATGCCTGCCTCTGCCTCCCAAGTGCTGGGATTATAGGTATGTGCCACCACTCTCAGCCTAATTTCATTTTAAAGATACCAATATGCTATGATGCATTTTACTGTGCTAGTTTAGGCTTTCAATTAGTTGTGGTCTTAGTTTCTTTTGTCTTATTTCACTTCTTCATGAATGATAACTTGTCTATCTCAACTCTTCATCATTTTGATTGGAACAAAGTCAGTCATATCTCCTTTCCCCTTCGGAGCTAGTCTGATGTTCACATGTTTCTTCTATTTGTTTTATATATATATATATGTATATGTATGTATATATATGTTCTTATAATAAGACATTAACAAAAAGAAATTTAGAGAAAAATTATTTTGGCTTTAACTTCCATGTCACAGTCATTCACTGAGGCAAGACAAGGTATAAACTCAGATAGGAGCTGAGGAAGAGGCCACAGAGGAGTACGTCTTACTGGCTTGCCTTTTCTCTGTCTCCTGCTCAGCCTACTTTTTTGCCCCACAGTGGGATCAGCTGTCCACATTGGCTAGCAATCAGGTAAAAGCCCAGACCATGCCCACAAACCAATCTCATCAAGACAAACACTCAAATGAGGTTTCCTCTTCCTAGATGATTCTAGTTTGTGAAGAACTGGACAGAAAATAAACAGGACATTACCACTGAGGTTGCATTTTATATAGTAAAAAAGTTTTGAAACCATCAAAAATAGTAACACTAGTATTAAATTTTTAAATATTAAGAGAACAATTTCATCAACTTCTATAGTAATACACATGCCCCAGATGTAGGTTTTTCTTTAATGTAAATCTGAGAAGTAATCACATTTCTAAACAAGCAGCATTTGCTTACATTGGTGTTCATCTTTTCTTTTTGTCCCTTTCTGTGGTTCATACTTTTCAGGCTTTTCAGAATTTCCATCTTTGATCTCCTTGTGGCTGGAAGCACCTGGTAGATATTCCCTTAGATAATACTGAATGATTATAAACTCTCAATGTTACTATTAAGATATAATTATTCACCATCCTGATGGTGAGCTAGTTTGCATTGTACAACTTGAGACCACAATGACATTGCTTCTTTCCATATGTATTGTTCTTTGGGAAGCTATCCTGTTCATTTATTTAATCATTTATTTATTTTGACTTAGTAATTTTATATTACTACTATTATCTTGTTATCCTGTAGTTAGAGTAATGTAGGTACACACAACCATTACAAATTGTATGCTGATATTTTTTTCTTTCTTTTCATAGCTTTCACTTAGGGATTTTAAGCAAATTATCATCTTTGTCTTTTCAGCTTTTGTCTTTGTAGTTGTTTTTATTTTTCATACTGTCCTATTAATACATGATGCTGCCATTCTACCCTCTCCATCTTTGAAAGAGTTTTTAAAATTATTTCATCTCTCTATGCTTTCTGTGTATTTATTAAGCTATATCTTCTGGATAGATCTTTTATTCCTCAGTGAAACCCAATTTATTTTCAACTTTTATGCCATTTTAAGTTTTGATTCCTATCTACTTGTCACTTCCATATGTTTCCATGAAAATTTATTTCAAATCTATTCAGTCATTATAACAATCCCTTTATCTTATTCACATTTCAGCTCTTCTGTATTTATCTAGACATGCTGAGCTTGCCCACTTTTCCTCAAATAGACACAACCTCAGGTCATAGCTGGGGTCTGCTGCTTTTATCACTTACAATTGTATCTTCTTTGTTGAGTGAGAACTCACACTTTGATATAAATATATCATTTGTAAAGCATTTGGTTTTTATGCTTATTTTTGTTTGATTTTGCCAGGTTTCTGGGATAGGCACTTTTAAATAATGCCTGCCCCTACATTCCAAGTAGACACGCAAATAGGACAAATTTGAGAACATTCTTTTTCCCATGATGACCAACTGAAGGTGATCTTCTGGGCACCTTCTATAGCTCTATGAGGGAGACTCCAGTTAACCTCAACTTCCAGCTTATTTTATTTTCCTTGGTGTTCTGTGCTTTGGTACTAAAGCTGAAAACCTGGGTAACAGCGGCTCCCACTGTCTTTCAAGTTGAGTGTTACCATGGGTGCTTATTTCCAGTGCAATATTATAGTTTTCTCTTCAATTACAGTCCCTAGAATGTCATACATTTTTCCCATAGAGTAACTTATGGAAAATTTGATTAATTTACTTGGTTCAGTGATACTTTCTGTTAGAAAAGTTTGTTTTAACTTTAAAATCTAAAGTAGTACTTTTAGATGGATTTTAGTGTTCATTGCAGGTCAGTGGGTTTCAGTGTGCAAGTAGAGATGACGATGACAAGCTACTCTCTTGTCTCCAATCTGATATTCCTATAGCTCATTTTGCCTTCACATCAGACTATGGCAAGCCTTCCAGTGTGGAACCACAGCCTTTTCCTTAGCATTATTTGACCTAGGATTACTATCATATGCCTGATAGTAGATCACTGAAAATGCATGGGGCAAATTGTCTGAAGTTATATAATGTTACACAGCAAATAGCATACCAACAACCAGAAAAAAATTATATTTTCAGTATAGTTGTAATTCAGCAGACATAATTAAGTTATGATAATAAGAACTGCTGACCTATCTGACCCAGAAAATAAGGCTTATTTTCTTTGTTTTTGTTTTTTTAAGCTATGCAGCAAAGAGAATTCTTTTATACACCCTCTAGTATCATCTATTTGATAAATATGCAGGTTTTATCTCTGATGAATTAAAAGAAATTTTATGACTCCCACAAAGTGCTAGGTGTATTTTCTATTTCAAATAATTGTTTTCTTAATTTATCTAAATATTAGAATATTTTAGTGTTTATCAGTTACTCAACAGATTTTAAAGTTTGCCTTATACTGCAATAAGAAATTGAAAGAAATTAAAGCATTTATGTTTTACATCTTTATTATTTAAAAATCATTTCTTGGGAACTTAATGAAAGCTTTCAGGGGATAGCTCAAAGCTCTCTCAGGGTTCAGAGAGGAAGCAACAGCCAGCGAAGGTCTGAGGGTGAATGAATCTTTCAGTCTGTGCTTTTCTGATTCAGTTTTCTTATTGTTCTTCTTCTCTAATTCTCCTCTCCTACTTCTAATTCCTTTTAACTTCCTCTTATAGTTTCTTCTCTCTAGTCCCCCCCCCACCGCCACCAAACTCTTCTTCCCCTGGGAGCCTTGAAGTGATAAAGAAATTACAGGACCTTCCTCTCATTGGTCAAAAGCACATTTCTAGGGTAAGCAATAAGGAGTTGAGCCGTTGCCATGGCAACACAGGGTACAAGGTTATAGGAGTAAGACTGTGACCAGAGGATAGAGGTACTTCCTCAAGTGGGTTGATATCTGTATTATCGATTGCTATAAGCCATAATTGTTTCATGGCCTTCAATAGTTTGTGACAATCACTCCTGAAAAGAATTTAATGCAACCAATATTTTATGATTATACATCTCCTCATTTCTTTCCCCATCTTCCCCCAAAGCTCCTCCTCAGTAGCACCAGCTCTATGACATCCTTTTAAATATACTTCTGTAATCAATTAGTGTTGCATCTATACACAGTCATCTACTGAAGCATGTACAACTTTACAAGAGGTTACACACCCAAATAATGCCTCTCCCTCTCCAGCCTCCATCAACAACAAATGGCTCCAGAGTCAGGAGTGGAGCTTCTATGAGCTCCTCTGTTCTCCTCTCTAGACTTTGACTGGCTTGATCTTGTGCAGATCATATGTAGGTCACTGGGAGTTCATGGATGCAATAGCCATGGCATATGTCCAGAAGACAACATTTCACAGCACTCTTCCCCAGTCTGTGGCTCTTATGTCATTCTACCTCCTCTCCCACAATGTTCACTGAGCTTTAGCAGGGAGTTGATTAAGATGTCCCTGTATTCTGTTATGTGTGGTACATAGTAAATGAAACTTGGGTCTTTTAAATGCATTCTATATTAAGTAGAAATTACCAGGAAAGGTTGGCATCCTCTTACTATAGAGCGGCTAGGGTCTCTGTCCTAATTTAGTGTCTGTTGGTGTAATGAACACTATAACTAAAGGCAACTTAAGGAAGAAAGGATTTGTTTCTTCCAGGTCTTAATCCATAATGGAAAGAAGTCAGGTCAGAAACTAAAGGTAGGAACCTAGAAGCAGAAACTGAAGCAGAGTTCATAAAGGATTGCTGTTTACTGGCTTACCTCTTCCAACTTTCTCAGTTACCTTACCCACATTGCTCTCAGTAATCTTGGATCTCCTATAATCATTAACAATTAACAGATTTCTCAAATACATGATCATAGGCCAACCTGATCTGGGCAATTTCTAAACTGTGCTTCCCTTTTTGTATGTCACTCTTGGTCACGTCGAGTTCAGTTTAAGCTGACTGCAATATGAAGAGTTGATTTGCTTTAAGGCTATTACTTCTTAGCCATGGACATTTTCAACAAGTTTATAATACAGACATGAATTCTTTTCTGTAGGAAAAGCTCCAGATCCAATCAGAAAATTGTTGGTTACCCCATTAGAGTTATGGAGTTATGCCACTGTTATACTTATTTATTGATTTTGAAAATTTAGTTAACAAAGATATGTGTGATGTGGGAGGGTCTTCTGCCTATGTGTTACTTTCGTTGGTTAATAAAGAAACTGCCTTGGCCTTTTGATAGGACAGCAGCTTAGATAGGCAGAGTAGACCAAACAGAATGCTGGGAGAAAGAAAGCAGAGTCAGGCAGGTGCCATGCTTCTTCTACCCAAGACAGATGGTGGTTAGACTCATGCCAGTAAGCCACAGTCAAGTGGCGATACACATTAATAGAAATGGGTTAATCAAGATGTGAGAGTTAGCCACTAAGAGGCTAGAACTATTGGGCTAGGCAGTGTTTAAATGAATACAATTTTTGCGTTGTTATTTTGGGTGTAAAGCTAGCCAGTGGCAGGAAGCCGAGCGGGAGGCTGTCTTTTATATATGTGGACGTTGAACTAATAATTTGCTTATTGTTGTGACAAAACACTAGGAAAAATACAAGTAAAATAAAAAAGAGTTTGTTTTATTTCACAGTTTAAGGTTGTAGTAAATCATGGTAAAGTCATAGCAGTAGAAATTAGGTAGCTGTTTACATGTATCCACAGTCAAGAAGCAGAGAGGGGATATGCATTGGTTCTCAGGGCACTTTCTTCAGTTTTGAACTGAATCCAGTTCAGTACCTGAGTCCATGTGATGATGCCACAACATTCACAGTAAGACTTCATGGTTAACCTCACTAGAAACACATGTGCAAACCCTGACGTATATTTCTCTGGTGATTTCAAATTACATCAAATTGAAAATGAAGATTAGCTATTTCAGATAGAGGTACAAAAAAAGCATATACACTTTAGAGTTCTACTCAGCAGTAAAAAACAATGACATCTTGAATTTTGCATGCAAATGGATGGAAATAGAAAACACTTTACTGAGTGAGATAACCCAGACCCAAAAAGAGGAATATGGTATGTAGTCACTCATAAGTAGATTCTAGCCATAAACAACGGACATTGAGCCTATAGTTCATGATCCTAGAGAAGCTAAATAAGAAGGTGAACCCAAAGAAATACATATAGTTATCATCCTGGATATTGGAAGTAGACAAGATTGCTGGTCAAAAGTTGGGAGCAGGGGTGTGGGAGTTGGTTGGGGGGAAGGAGAGATGGGGAGAGAGAAGGGAGAAGGGGAAGATTAGCAAGAGCTTGGGGGAATGGCATAATTGAGATGGAGGAAGAATAGATATGGGAGCAGGGAAGAAAATATCTTAACTAAGGGAGCCATTTTAGGGTTGTCTAGTGTCTTGGCTCTAGAGGGGTTCCCAGGTGTCCAAGGGGATTTTCCCAACCAGGTCCATGGGCAACAGAAGAGAGGGTGCCTGAACTGGCCTTCTCCCATAGACACACTGATCTTGCATATCACAATAGAACCTTCATCTGGTGAGGGATGGAGATAGAGACAGAGACCCACATTGGAGCACTGGACTGAGCTCCCAAAGCCCAGATGAAGAGCAGAAGGAGGGAGAACATAAGCAAGGAAGTCAGGACTGTGAGGGGTGCATCCATTCACGGAGACGGTGGGACTGATCTAATGGTAGTTCACCAAGGCCAGCTGGACTGGGTCTGAATGAGCATGTGATCAAACCGGACTCTCTGAATGTCGCTGACAATGAGGGCAGACTGAGAAGCCAATGATAATGACACTGGATTTTGATCCTACTGCATGTACTGGCTTTTGGGGAGCCTAATGTTTTTGGATGCACACCTTCCTAGGATGGAGGGGGGCCTTGGACTTTTCCCAAGGCAGGGTACTCTGAATTCTCTTAGGACTGGAGAGCGAGGGGAGTGGGAGTGGGAGGGAAATGGGAGGATGGGAGGAGGTGGAAATTTTAAATAAATAAATAAATAAATAAGTAAGTAATAAATAAAATAAAATAAAAACAAGCAAAGAGAGTAGTAATTATTGCAGTTCTAAAATATTTTGTAATTGGAAAGAAACTAGCAATTGACTTTAACATTAATAGTTTAACATGTCATTATTAAACAGGCTCCCATGGGTCATTTACCATCATATTTTACCTGTGAGAAACTGTAACCTGAGCTTATTGGCTTGCATAAGGAATAATTCTTCTCCCAAAAAAATATCAAAACATGTGAGAAACAATTAAAATTTAAGACTAAAAGGAGTTTGGAAGATGTCAAAACATAGTAATATATTAATACCTTGTATTCATCATTTTTTAGCTCTTCACACTATTATGTGTTTGGACATCTCAGTACATTTAAAATACTTACAATTTCAAAATCTCATTTTACAAAATTGCAAAATAAATCTAAAATTAAGCATTTTTCTAGTTATATAGTTAAAGTATTAGTAAAAAGATTGTGGGAGCCTAGTCTGTTTGGATGCTCACCTTCCTAGACCTGGATGGAGGGGGGAGGGACCTTGGACTTCCCACAGGGCAGGGAACCCTGACTGCTCTTTGGACTGGAGAGGGAGGCGGAGAGGGAGGGAAATGGGAGGAGGTGGAAATTTTTAAGTAAAAATAAAAAAAAAAGATTGTGGCTTTTCCTTTTTTATTATTCTCTCAATAAATACATCAACAACCCCCATCAGAGTTTTCCCTTTCTCCCTTTCCCCACTTTCCTTTCCTCAAGATCCATTCTTCTTCCATTTCCCTTCCACAAAAATGGAATAAAAAAAATAAGAGAGCAGGCCTCCCTGCCGAGACTGAAGAGGCAGTCATGGATCTGCATGGGTTTATGCAAGATACTCTACAAATATAGTTCATCAGACTACACCTTCCTGGCTTACTATTAGTTGAGGTAAAACCTTGAAATAAAATGTAAGTAAAAATAAATATCAAAGATGAGTTTATTTAAAGTATTACAATCAGTATTAAAAACAAACACATGTTAAGTTTATAACATTTTATCGTTTTCATAACAAACATTGTTACCAGTAATTAAATTATCTGGACCTTGCTACTGTTTTTTTCTTTTTCTTCTTTTTATTTATTTATTTATTTATTTTTATTTTTTTATTTTTTATTTTTGGTTTTTCGAGACAGGGTTTCTCTGTGGTTTTGGAGCCTGGAACTAGCTCTTGTAGACCAGGCTGGTCTTGAACTCACAGAGATCTGCCTACCTCTGCCTCCCGAGTGCTGGGATTAAAGGCGTGCGCCACCACCGCCCGGCCATTATATAATTAGTGTTATCCCTAGGATGATCTAGAAACCCATTGCAATGGAAACCCCGAGGAATCTATGAGAGTGAGACTAGCTAAGAGATATTTAGTAGTGGAGATATGGAAACTGAACTGGCCATCTCTTGTATCCAGGAAGAACTTCCAGTGGAGCAACTGGGACCCCAACCTAGCCACAGAGACCTAAGATCAATATGACTGATAACAAGGAAAAAAATGGTCAATGAAACAATTCCTAGTGATATTCTGCTATACTCACAGACTGATGCCTAGCCGTATTCTCAACAGAAAGGCTTCACCTAGCCACTAATGGGAATAGATGCAGAGACCCACGGCTAAACAGTAGGTAAACTTCAGGGAATCCTATGAAAGAAGGAGACAAAGGATTATGAGAGCAAGAGGGGCCAGAAACACCATAAGAAAACCCACAGAATCAACTAATCTGTGTTCATAGGGGTTGATAGTTACAGAGACTGAATTGCCAATCATAGCTTTAATCTTAAGTTGTGTATTCTTCCATGTTTCTTAAGCAAAGAACAATGTCTGTCAAATTGACTATATCTGGAATCAACTAAAACCTAAGTAGCTGGGTCATCAGAGCACGCCTCCTTAGAGCGCCTTTACCAAGAGTGAGCACAGGTTTGAATTCTCTTTCTTCCACTACTTTTGGTCATCTCTTCTATCTGTAATGTGCCTATTTTATGAGTCTGCATCTGTGCCCGCCTAGGATCTATTTTCTCTCTTAGTGTCTGTGTCCCTAAAGAAGGACTTTTGTTCTGTGTTCACTGAACAGCACAGAAAGTACTTCTCTAAGGAGGCATGCTCTGATGTCTTTTCCTTACTGTGGCACCAAAATATTTGGAGTGCTCTGAAGCAATTAATAACACATTTAAGCTGTGCATCTGCTGACCATATCTTAGGAACAAACCACTATTTTATGCCTGTTTTCAGTGATAACAATTGTCCTGACTTTCTTCTGTATCAATATATATTTTAAAAGATGTTTCATCTCCAACTGACAATTCCCTTTTCTATGTGGTATGCCCAGACCCGTGAAGTCCCCCCAAAACCAACAAGGAGACCGAGTCTCATATGTAAAAGCAAAGAGCCTTTATTTTATGCAAGTTTGCAAACTTGGTCTCTCCACATGTCCAACATTTTGTAATAGCCAGAACCTGGAAACAACTGAGATGCCCTTCAATGGAAGAATAGATGAAGAAAGTGTGGAATATATACATATTAGAATACTACTCAGCAGTAGAAAAAAAATGACTTCTTGAATTTTGCATGCAAATGGATGGAAATAGAAAACACTATCCTGAGTGAGGTAAGCCAGACCCAAAAAGATGAACATGGGATGTACTCACTCATAATTGGTTTTTAGCCATAAATAAAGGACATTGAGCCTATAATTTGCTATCCTAGAGAAGCTAAATAAGAAGGTGAACCCAAAGAAAAATATATAGTTATCCTCCTGGATATTGGAAGTAGACAAGATTGCTGGGCAAAAATTGGGAACTGGGGGGTGGGGTATGATGGGAGAAAGGGCAGATGCGGTGTAGTAATTGGAGCAGTGGACTGTGTCCCGCCACCCAGGTAGCTTTACCCGAAATAATTACACAGACACTGTATTCTTTTAAACACTGCCTGGCCCATTTCTATCTAGCCTCTTCTCGGCTAACTCTCGCACCTGGACTAGCCCATTTCTAGTGTAGCCCCGGTCTTACCGGGAAGATTCTAGCCTACATCCATCCTGGGTCGGAGCTTCATCATGTGCATCTTCCCGGGAGCGGGGAGCATGGTGTCTCTGTCTGAGGCGTCTTACCTCACTTCCTCTTCCTCCCAGCATTCTATTCTGTTTACTCCACCCACCTATGTTCTAAGCTATGAGCCCAAGCAGTTTGTTTATTACTTAGCCAATGAAATCAACAGATTGATATATGACACTCCCACATCAATGCGGAGAGAAAACTGAGAAGGGGAGGATGGGGAGAGCTTGGGGGAATGGGATGTTTGGGATAATGAAAGGATGGATATGGGAGTAGGGAAGTATATATCTTAATTAAGGGAGCCATTTTAGGGTTGGCAAGAGCCTTGACTCTAGAGGGGTTCCCAGGGATCCAGAGAGATGTCCCCAACTAGGTCCTTGGGCAGCTGAGGAGAGAGAGCCTGAAATGGCCCGATCCTATAGTCATACTAATGAATATCTTGTATATCACCATAGAACCTTCATCTGGCGAGGGATGGAGATAGAGACAGAGACCCACATTGGAGCACTGGACTGAGCTCCCAAGGTCCAAATGAGGAATAAAAGGAGGGAGAACATGAGCAAGGAAGTCAGGACTACGAGGGGTGCACCCACCCACTGAGGGCTGATCTATTGGGAGCTCACCAAGGCCAGCTGGACTGGGACTATAAAAGCATGGGATAAAACTGGACTCTCTGAATATGGTGGACAATGAGGGCTGATGAGAAGCCAAGGACAATGGCACTGGGTTTTGATCCTACTGCATGTACTGGCTTTATGGGAGCCTAGCCTGTTTGGATACTCACCTTCCTAGACCTGGATGGAGGGGGGGAGGACCTTGGACTGCCCACAGGGCAGGGAACCCTGACTGCTCTTTGGACTGGAGAGGGAGGGGGAGGGGAGTGGCACGTGGAGAGTGGGGGTCTGGGGAGAGAAAAGGAGGCAGGGAGAAGGCGGAAATTTTTAATAAAAATAAAATGAGAGAAATGAGAAACCTTAGCAGACTCTGAAACCCAGGTTCTTTCTTAGGTAGTACAAACCGGCTAGAGAAATAGGTTGAAGTTTCAGTTAAATGCATTCATAACTTCCTTGGTGACGTCTAAAAACTGCCATTATTTTTGCACACAGTGATATGTGGGTCTCCATTTTCCTCAAGGCATTTTGGTCACTGGCCCCTGTGGGAGAAGGAAGCAGAAGCTGCGAGCAGGGTTCCGACAGCTGTGAGTTTGACGGAAAGAACTCGCTGGTTTCAGCTTCAGAGAGACAGCTCATTTTATTGTTCCAGGGCTAAGGCATATAACGGTTCTCAGAAATACAGCCTGACTGTAAAGGTCATGACACAGCACTTAACTATCATACATGTGGGAAGAAAGAATAGGGCTTAGGTGCCGAGTCACACAGCATTTGTGGCAAGCTGTGGGTCATCCTCCAACTATAAAGTCAGTTATCTGGGTTTAGAGACACTCTCCAAATAAGCTTAGAGGAGTTCTCAGTAGTCCTCATTGTTCGCTATGTTCAGCGAGTCCGGTTTTATCCCAAGCTTTTTCAGACCCAGGCCAGCTGGCCTTGGTGAGTTCCCCATAGAACATCCCCATTGTCTCAGTGTGTGGGTGCACTCCTGCAGTCCTGAGTTCCTTGCTCGTGCTCTCTCTCCTTCTGCTCCTGATTTGGACCTTGAGATTTCTGTCCAGTGCTCCAATGTGGGTCTCTGTCTCTGTCTCCTTTCATCTCCTGATGAAGGTTAATATTCAGGAGGATGCCTATATGTTTTTCTTTGGGTTCTCTTTATTTAGCTAGAACAATGGCAATGGGTTTTTGATCCTACTGCACGTACTGGCTTTGGGGGAGCCTAGGCAGTTTGGATGCTCACCATACTAGACCTGGATGGAGGTGGGTGGTCCTTGGACTTCCCACAGGGCAGGGAACCCTGATTGCTCTTTGGGCTGACGAGGGAGGGGGACTTGATTGGGGGAGGGGAAGGGAAATGGGAGGCGGTGGCGGGGAAGAGACAGAAATCTTTAATAAATAAATAAACGGGAAAAAATAAATAAAAAATAAGCTTAGAGGAGAAGAGGAAACCCCACTGAGCTCCTCCAGTTTGCAACAAGATCGGAGAGCTATTTGAACATGGTGGCCTGCAACCTTAATAGCCCGGGTTCTCCAACAGTGATACACTTTTCTGAGGAACTATTGAATCATTTCCTGACCACCTGTTTTTGTCACCTACTACAAACTGCTTTAATCCTCTTTTTCCAATAAGTTACTCCTGTGGCAGGTGGTATTAATATGTTGTAAGTTTAACCAACCACTCTCATTACCTCCTCAGGATTCAGGGGTTCTCCTCCCTTGCATAAATTCTACATTTGTTAACAACTGCCTATTCCCTAAATTCTCTCCGAAAGAAGATGTTCACACCTTATTTGCTCATGTTCTTCAGTGAAACTCTTACTCACTGAAGAAATGATCAAAATTGGCTTTGGAAACATAAGGTGCAGAGGAACACCCAGATGGGTGGGGTGTGGTAGCTTTCCTGGCGTTTCTTCTTCCAGGTACGCTCAGATTCGCTAATGAGTGCTCCTGGACTGCCTTCACGTCCTTACTGAAATATGCCTATACTGCAGAGGCAAGCTTCACAAAGCGCTTTCCTCTAGGTTAAGTGCTTATTACCTCAGTCAGTGTCTGTGACTTCATAGCCTTTTAGCTTTATCATCAAGATTTGGAAGCAGGAAAGCATTAAAGGCCACGATCTGTATCTCTGCGGCCTGTGGAGAAATGAGTTTCTGCTGTATGGAGTATGTAATACTTAGTCTTTGTTGCCAACTGGACTATATTTGGAATCTCCATGGAAACAGAGTATATCTACAAGAATATTTTCAGAAAGTTTTAAAGAGCAAAGATCCACCTGGAATCGGGCCGTGGAGATCCACCTAGAATGGGGCAGGTGAAGATCCACCTGGAATGGGTGTGTGAAAACCCATCTGGAATGTGTGGGTTAAAAGTTTCCCAGAGCATCACAGAAAACTTCAGACAGGAGTTTGTACAGAGTGTTGGGATTACTAAAGAGTATGAGGACTTTTGAGATGAACAAAATGTATCTTGCATTCTGGGATAAAAATCATCCTTTAGACTAGGGGATAACATTATGGCTTAAAGCAATGTGTTAGTGTCAAGTTGACAATAAATGAAATGCAATGATTTGTTTTCATTGTGTTGACTCAATTTAGAATCTTCTAGGAGATGCACCTTTGGGAATGTCTAGGAAGATGACTGCAGCAGTTTTACTGAGGGAGGAGCCATACTGAATATAAACAGAATCCCCTATGTCCTGGGTTTCATATTAGATAAAGGGAGCATGAAGGAGGAAGCAGCTGAGCCTCAGCTTTCATTCTCTGTGTTTCTAGAGATCACATCACATCATGCCCCTCTAACTACTCTAAGGGCTGAGGGATGTTAGCCTCGAACTGTGAACCAGTATATGCACTTGCCCCACATTGCTCTCATTACTATTTTATCATACCTATGAGAAGAGTAACTAATGTAGAACAGATACATATCAAAGTTTCCTTCAGCCCATGGAGAGATTCTACAATAATAACTTAAAATGCCATTTCAATAATTGATTTGTGAGAATTTTTTGCAACTAAAGTCAAACTAATATGACAATCTTTTGCAGAAAGTTTTCATAGTTTTCATAAAATAAGCAGCTAGACCATTGATAATATTTCTAATACAGGATGAAATTTGGCAGCAATATGCATGATCCACACAGAAGCAAGGCCAATGCCAAGGCACAGCAAGAGGATAATGATAGGACACATCTAAAGGAGGCAGAGCATAGACAGCGGGGCTCCCATTCTCTCTGAAACACAGCATTTCATGCTGAGGGAAGGAAGCAGGCAACTTAGTTTCTACCACAGTGATAAGAATGAATTTCATTTTCTAATTTCTCTGATATATGAATGATCATATAGTCAGGACTCCAGCTTCAGTAATACTGAGGATGATGATTTAACTAATTTGCCTATGAAGGGCTGTTTGGCATTATTAAATAAAGCTCTTATTATTATAATTAATTTTCTTTTTGTCAAATTCAAAAATGGTGCCAAGGAGTTGAGTTAATGTTGACTGCAGCAAGTTATCATTTCTATAAATTTATAGAGCTTCTCTGCATGAATATAAATTATATGCTGCATTTCATATGTCTAGCTAATTAATGGAACATATTGGATCTCAGTAAGTGTTATCAATTCTTTTATAAATGGCATGCAGGTTAAAGGGTTATTTTTTATATTTTTCAGCATTTTTCTTTCCCTAGGGAGAATCATAGACAAGTCATAGATATTTCTTCCTTTCAGTGAGCTAATTATCAAACAATAGTCAAAACAATCACATAAAATATATCATATACTATGTTGTGATGCGTTTTCCATTAGAAATCCAGGAAAGCTTTATCTCTGATGGTTAGTATCAACGAACATTGAATTTAACACTTGTTTTGTTATTTAATACTAAGTATCTAGTTCCTAGACCTTAAATGCTAGAATAAAGTGATTTGAACACAACACATTAGCCGGGATGAAATATTTCAAACTGGAAATAAAACACTATCACATATCATTGAAATAATGAAATTAGGTCTTAGAATCATGTCTGGTATTGTAATACATAAAGGAAATAGGCCATGAAAAGCAATTGGAATCACTAGTTTGAACCCCAGGCCTGATAGTTATAGCCCTGAGATGCATACTTGACAGTGCTTATCTAAATCTAGTGGCCAAAGTTCTTGTAATGTTTTTCATATTTTGTCTTAATGTGCCCTTAATAAAAAAGAGATCATACAGGGACAATTTTAAATGATTAACCGAGATGAAGAATGGAAATCTGGAAGTTAGAAGAAAGAAACAATAGTTTCCATCATTCCTAGAGTTACTGCTTTAGGGTCATGAGCATTGATGAAGAAAAACTGAGAAAGTGTAGCTATGGGGTTGTTATTGCCTTTTGGTTTTTTTTTTTGTTTGTTTTGTTTTGGTTTTTAGAAGAGACAGAATTTACAATATCATATCAACTTGAACAAACATGGTCTCTCAGTTTGTAAGAAACAAATAATACCAAATACAAGACAAGTAAGAGTGATTTTTCAAATACCTTTTGCTTTCCTTGGGGGTCAGTGAGCAGAGTTCACCATGTTCTAATAATAACAAAAGTCGGTCATGGGAAGGATGGGGAGGACACTCTTAACTCATGCCTATGAAGTCAGGCTGAAGAAGAAAGCAGAAAGTAGATATTGTTACAAACATCTCAGAGTATTCTAGTCTTCCTGAATTCTCACAGTAGACTTAAATAGTCTGTGCCTTCCATTTCCCTCAGCATTAGCCTGCTGTCAAGCCTCTGAATGATTCCCCAAAGCTCCAAAGATTTTCTATTAACATTAAAGTGTTCGGTCTCTCTTCATTACACACACACACACACACACACACACACACACACACACACACACACACACACAGAGCACTAACACAATGATATTTATCTATCATTTTTAAGTTGAAGACATGACTAGGAGAAATTGCAGATGAGTGAAATACTTAATGAAAGAATACACCTTGATTTAGACATTAGTATCAACATATTAAAATTTTTGTCAATCACTGATTTTCTATGAGATTGCTATATTTTGTTTTTGTTTCATTAAGGTTTCCTCATTACACAATATAATAAGAAATAATATAGTATATTCATAATGATTCAGTTGTATAAACCTAGACCATACTTAGTGGGCGTAGGTCTCTATTCTGAAAAACTAACTATATTATTTTATAGTTAAAGATGTAGGTAGAGACCAAGAGATTGGACAGATGCCATTTTACTGTTCACATTGAATAAGGTTGGTAGGAATTTCATTAGCTACTTTCCTCATAAATATGACAAAATACTATAAAAGCAACATAAGGAAGTAAAGGTTTATTTCATCTTACAGCTCAGGCTGCAGTTTTTCAGGGTGGAGAATGCATGGGGGCAAGAGGCTGAGACATATGACCACATTGTATCCACGGGCAAAAAGCAGAGGTGCATGAATGTGGGCACTCACTCGTATTCTCTTTTTTTCTTCTTCTTCCTCCTCCTCCTCCTCCTCCTCCTCCTCCTCCTCCTCTTCTTCGGGGCCGGGAGGTTATTGCAGAAGCCTTCAATGTCTCCAATTCTCAGCTATGCATCTAGAGACATTGATATCACTGAAACAGAAGCTCCCCTGCCGGTTACAGCCAGCAGCAGCACTGGGTCATTGACTTCCACATGGTTTCCTGTGGCAGCATGAATCATGGACATCTTTAGCTTGGTCCTAACTACTCCCTCGGGGTAGGGAGTAAGAAGGTACAACATCAATGGCTTAGACACTAGAAACAGAAAGTCAAGTAAAGAGCAAACAGCAGACTCATATATTCAGCAATGGAGAGAGCCTTTTATACCTTCCTCCAAGTACCCAGATTGCATTTTGATCCATGACATTGTATGGTTGCCCTCATTGGCTAGACATGCTCAGGACCTCTGCCAGTGCCTGTTGCTAGGCCCTCAGGCAGATTCCAGGTTGGCTCATCTTCTTGGCCTTATCTACCTACAGACATCCACACAGGATCTGGTGGCGTCACAGACCACAGACTTCATTATGGCCTCTGGTGGTATCATGGATGATGGTGGACATCAACATGTCCTCTGTTGGATACATGGATTATGGATATCAACATGACCTCAGGTGGTAGCACAATCTGAGATGTTGTTGGAGGCTATGTTGATGTCCATGATTCATGTTACCACAAGATGCTGTGTGGATGTTTGAGGTCTGATAGGAGAGAAACAAAAGTGTGTGTGTGTGTGTGTGTGTGTGTGTGTGTGTGTGTGTGTGTGTGTTATAGTGGCTGAAGGAACAGTCACATGTGTATATACAGAAATATAGATAAGGTTTGTAAACTATTTGGAATAAAAATTTTTAAAGATTTCTCCCAAACTATTGTTAAACTATTTGAGAATTTGTATCATAGATCACATAGTACTATAAAGTGAAACTCAATGGAGTTATTGTTAGTAAAGAAAACCTGCCTATCTTTTTGATTTTCAATTTAAGGCAAAAAAAGTTGCATATTTTTAAATTTTTTGTCTGGAAAAACCATGAACCATGCTAAATTCTGTGATGCACTTGCAGACAAAGGGTTTAAATAAGGCCAAGTTACAAACAAGAAGCAAATAAAATTAAGGATGAATAATTAGATTTGCTATAATGTTTTATCTTTCAGTATAATAAAAAATAATAGTAAGCATATATTTAAAAATAAAAACTAGTTACACTTGTGCATGATGATCTAAAAACACATCTACACACAATCATCTTCAACACTTCCAGATGCTATTACTCAGGATTTGACGTGGTGAAGTCATAGTCTGCATATCTCTGAGTTCTTTTAATAACTAATTCTACTTTAAGAGATGTTTTAAAAGTTGTGTGAAAACGTATGACGTTTTCTTTATCCATTCTTCTACTGAGGGTCATCTAGATTGTTTCCAATTTCTGACTACTATGAATACAACAGCAAAGAACATGGATGAGCAAGTGTCTCTGTGTTGGAATGTAGCATCCTTTGGGTATATGGCAAGAGTGTTATAGCTGGATCTCATTGCAAGATAAAATCTCAAAATAGTTTTGATCTGTTTGTGGATCTGAATTGGTGGAGAGATGGGGAGGAACTAGGATGAGTGGAGGGGGAAACTACAATCAGGATATTTTATGTGAAGAAAAACTTTATTTTCATTAAAGGAAAATATATATTAAAAATTGGAGTCACTTTTGGCTACAATGGTCAGTTTTGAAGTTCATAATTGTTCATTATTTTTCTGATGATATTATCCATAATAAGGATCTCACAAGCTGGTCAAGACTTTGCAATTGTTATCTTTATCTATTAGAACAAATAACCTCTGTAGTAGAGTTTGAAGTCAGGAATTGTGATGCCTCCAGAAGTTCTTTTATTGTACAGGATTGTTTTGGCTATCCTGGGTTTTTTGCTTTCTCATATGAAGTTGAATACTGTTCTTTCAAGATCTGTGAAGAAGTTTGCTGGGCATTGCATTGAATCTGTAGATTGCTTTTGGTAAGATTGCCATTTTTACTATGTTAATTCTACCTACCCAAGAACATGGGAGATCTTTTCACTTTCTGGTCTGTTCTTTAATTTCTTTCTTCAAAGATTTAAAGTTCTTGTTGTACTTCATAAGTGGTTTTAAAACATAAAGCAAAGATAATCAGCCTACAAATCACAATCCCAGTGAACATAAACAACAATGAGGACCCTAACAGAGACATGCATAGATCTAATCTACATAGGAAGTAGAAAAGGACAAGATCTCCTGAGTAAATTGGGAACATGGGAACCTTGAGAGAGGGATGAAGGGGAGTGGAGAGGCAGGGAGGAGAGCAGAGAAAAACGTAGAGCTCAATAAAAATCAATAAAAAAAGAACAAATAACCTGCTCAGTTTTCAAGTGATGAGTTTCTGACTGCCACCCTCTCTTCTAGACTTTATTGACATAAACACCCATTAGTTGTCACCTCATGTAACTGAAAAGCTTCTGCATGGCAAAGGACACCATCATTTGGACAAAGTGGCAGCCTACTGAACAGGGAAAAATTTACACATTCAATTTAAATATATAAAGATTTAAAAAACTAGATACCAAGAACTCAAATGACCCAATTTAAAAATGGAGTGTATATCTATACAGGTAATTCTCAGAGGGTCTAATGGCTGAGAAAAATTAAAGAAATGTTCAAAATTCTTATTCATAAGGGAAATGCAAATCAAAACTATTTTGAGATTTCATTTTATACCAATCAGATGGTTAAGATCAAATGAACAAATGGCAGCTCATCTAGCAAGGATGTGGAGTATTGGGTACACTTATTCATTGCTGGTGGAAGTGCAGACTTGTATAGCCACTATGGAAATCAGTGTGGCAGTTCCTGAGAAAGATGGGAATAAATCTACCTCAAGATCCAGTTACACCACTTTTGGGCGTATGCCCAAAGGACACTTCATTCTACCACAGAGATACTTCTACAGTCATGTTTATTGCTGTTGTGCTTATAATAGCAAGAAATGGGAAATAACCTAGATGTCCTTCAAAAGAAGAATGAATAAAGAAAATGTGATATATTTACACAATAGAATATTTGTTATTCAGGCATTTAAAAAATGAAATTTAAAGGCAAATGGATTGAACTAGAACAAATTACCCTGAGTGAAGTACCTAGTCTCAGAAAGACAAATACGGCAAGCATTGCCTTATATGTATACCTTAATTTTTAAATTATCAACAATAGACTACAACATGTATGATGACAGAGGCTAAGTATGTGTTATGGGACTGGGAGATTGGCTCTCCCAAGGAAATTGTATAAGATAGTTATGGGAGGATGGTGTCATGAACAGGAATGAGATGATCCATTAAAGAGAGTAGAGTGAATATGGGGAGGGGCTATATGGAAACCAAATATAGTAGAAACTTCCTGAAATATATACATATCTGAAAGTTATATAAATAGAATACTCAGATAGTGAAGCCCCAGCTGGACATCTCTTGTTACCAAATGAAGCTTCGTTTCTGGAACTCGGTTGCCTTTAATTGAATATTTGTCCAAGTGGACCACATGCCAGTCCCCAAACAGCCCAGGCTATTACCAAGGCTGTTGGTTGCTCTCCACAAACAAGTAGTAAGGAAGGCCCTATTGCTGAAGACAATACCTACACAATTTATTGAACACACGGATGTTGAGCAGGTTCTTACCTAGAACCATCACCGTGTTTATGAAACTGGAAGGTACTTGCATGCTACCAAAAGAACTGCAAACATTTTGATCTACAGTGACTTCAGCCTGTAGGTAACACTAGTGGAACAAGTCTTGTGAGAATAACCAACCATTATCTGATTTGACTTAAGGCCACTCCATGAGATGGACCCCATACCCAGTACTGTTTGAGTGACTAAGAATTTGAGACTAGATATCTCAGGGACCTAGGGTAAAGCCAAATACTACTGTTTAAACAAGCAAAAATAAAAAACAACAAACAAAAGTAATAAAATTACTCCTAATAATATTCAGCTATACTCATAGATCAGTGCCTTGCTCAGTCATCATCAGAGAGACCTCTGTCTGTAGCAGATGGGAACAAATACTGACTCATAGCTGGGCTCTAAGCAGAAAAGGAGGGATAAAGAAGACTATCCTGAAAATGGATGTCTCCACCAAATCCTACCCCTCAGGGCTCATGGAAACCTGAAGAACAGAAGATGTAAAGAGTGTCAGAGCCAGAGGGGCTGGAGCACACCAAAGAAACAAGAGCCTGTAAATCAATAGGATTGACTCAGATACAAACTTACATAAACTGAGGCAGCATGCACAGGGCCTGCACAAGTCTTCAGGAGAAGGGGTCTGAAAACTGAAAGGAGAAGTTGATACATGTCCCCATCCCTAACCCAGAAGTTTTCTCCAATTGATAACCACTTGCAAATGATAGTTTTGTTTTCTCCAGGGGAGTCTTAGTGAGAAAAAAATTACTCTGAAGCATTGGATGCATGCCAGATATAGATGGCCAAGAGAAAACACATCAGCTTTATCTGTGGAGGTTCCTTGTCTCAAAATGTCATGTCAAGATTTTACAAAGTTATCTTATTTATTTCAATTTATTGCATATATGTACATATATATGTACGTATGTGTGCTATAGGTCTTTTGTGTATTTATTATGGCTTCCAGTTAATCATTTTTATGGGAAACCTGAGTGTGTGAGTGGGTCTCTAGGTCTATATCTGTTTCTTGTGCATTTTCTTAAGCTCTTTTTTTAAATTTTTTTTTCTATTCTGACATATTATTTCTTGTTTAATCTCATTATATTTCATTTTTACTTATGCCCTAGAAGCCTGTTTGTTTTCTAAGAAGATCAGAAGAGGTTTGATCCTGATGGATGCATAGGTGGGGAGGCACTTGGAGGATTAAGGGGAAAGGAAACCATAATAATGTTATATGTTATATACTATGACAAAAAAGACTGTTTCCAATTAAAGAAAAAAAAATAGTGTTCTCCAATGGCATCTCTTTGTGTACACAAACCATTTTTAAGGCTAGGTCCCCTGACCAAAAATAGATGGCCAACACAGGATGAGCTCAATAATATATTCAGAGGTTCTTTGTCACACAGTGCTGTCAAGGCTATTATTATTATTATTATTATTATTATTATTATTATTATTATTATACCTTGTTGGTCCTTTTTATATTTTGTTTTCTGTTTTTTAATGGGATTTCTGGGTGGAAGCATATATATCTGTGTCTATATGTATTTATTGTGTTGTTTTCTTATTTGGCAGTTTTTCTTCTGCTTACTTGTTTTGTCCTATTCTGGTTTGTTTATTTTCTCTTATATTCATCATCATCATCATCATTTAGATGCTTCTTTTTTTATAATGAGAGAGAATAAGAAAGGACATGGATTTGGGTGGGTTGGAGAAGAGAAAGATCTGGAAGGAGTTGGGGAAGGGGAAATTGCAATCAGATAATATTGTATGAAAAATGTTTTTCGAACAAGGAGTATTTCCATATAAAAATAAATTAGCAAATAAACAAAATTTCAAAATTGAAAGTAAAGAGTAGTTTATTACCACCCCCTCAAAAAATTCAAAAACCATTTCATCTCTGTAAAATTGAAGAGTTGAACAAAGAAGTTTAGTGTGAACACTATTGAGCTCATTAAAACAAATATTTCCCAAAGAAAATCAAGCTGATTAGTGAACATGCGTCTTTGATTAATAAGGCATAGACAAAAATTTATAGCTTCTTAGTAAATTAAAAGTAGGAAGCATGACATGAAATAACAGAAAGCTGTTTCCTCAAAAAGAAGCATCTTTAGCTTTTACACTACTTCCAATTGGTGTTTCCTTAGACTCCGTCATTAAAAAAGAACTAGAAATGGACATGAGTGGATATACTTGGTTGGTGAGAGACAGTGACCATGGTAAAGGGTGTGTCATATCTTTTCCATTCTCCTCCACTTGTCTTTTTATTTTTATAAACCCCATTATAAAATTCTATTTCTCTATCATATATAAAACTTCTGAAAATAGTAAAATGTATCCTCTTACCAGGACCCCAGATCTCTTCAGAGTAATGAAATCTGGAAAGTGACCAATCTCCAATGTGTGTCACCCCACCTATCCTCATAAAGCCATGGCTGATAGTGTTCTATCTGATTGTGTCTTACATTTAACCGTTTTGTGTAAAAATACTTCTAATTTGTTTCATTATGCCTAAGTTCCCCTCCTTATTTTAGGTTGAAGTGTACCTAGATTGAATTATTTTCCTTTCAGGAAAGTATGCAATATTACTTATGCCTCAAACAGTAGAAATATGTATTTTGGATATTTGAAATCAATTTCAAAGTTGAAAGTGACTATAGCATTGAACAAATGGGCTACCAGTCAAGCAATTCACAACTGGATCAAAGTAGAATCAATTTCAAAGATGATATCACAAGCAGAAATGCTGTACTCTAAGATAGAAAAGTGAACTGTAAGCACTTCATGTAATACCCTTTTGCCTGAAACTGATATCGAAATGCTTTGAAACAACACTGTGTTGCTTGTAAGAAATTTAACACATGAGATATAAAATATTTCCAAATAGGTAACATTGACGTGGCAATATTCTAACTTTGTATCAAAAGGGCAAAGAAATAAAGACTAAAAAGAAAGGGGTCCATTTTAAGGGTTGACCACAAGTTTTGTAAGACAGGAGGAATAGTTTGAGAAGGTCAGGGAAATGTCGAAGGAAGCCATGTAGGGAGTTACAAGCCCCATGTTTACCTTCCTGATATCCAGCTTCCAATCTCTGGTGAAAGTCTGTGTAGAGGAGAGACCTAAACCATGCACATGGCAACTCATTCCAAAAGTCATTGGCTAAACAGATTGACCTCCCACAACAACCATACTTTTTGAACATTTTTGAACATATTTTTGAACCATTCTTTTGAAACATGGCGAATCTACTTTCAAATCTCAACTGAAATATTCCTTGCTCAGCATGCTGATCAAGGCCTCTCCCCTTGCTTTGATGTTTTCCATTCATAATAAAAATAATAATTCTTAATTCATAATATTACAGTGAAGATCTAAAAATAAAATAGGAATACTGATATTACTTATGGAGTTTGGAGTGTAGTGCATACATATTTCTATTTTCTGCAAGGATATGAAACAAGCATCTGTTCAAACATTTTATACCTCAGTGACTCACATCATCATAAATAAACATCACACTGGAATAAATATCAGAATGGGCATCTCATATCAGCTTCACCAGAATCCAAGAATGGGGTCCTTGATGCCCCTTTTGTTTGTAGTTCTATTTTATCAATATAATGCAGTTTCTGGGTATAGTTAAGAATCAAAAATAGTAACAGTATCAAGATAGTATGTGTTGAATTCAATAGGATTTGTTGCAGAAAATGAATATGAGCAACTGATAAAAATAGTAAGGAAAACACTGAATAACTGTCATTTTAACAAACACCTAGGACACAGAACATTCAGTATGAGTGGGGTTGTATAAAACAACACCAAGAATCAAAAAGTTTTACTTTCAAGCAAATATGTCACATGATCAACTGGGATGTATTCTGTCCTAAGGGTGTTCTTTTGTGTTGTGAGGAAAGTGTGCCATGGTGGTAGTCCATTATTGGTGACTATTTAGTCATGTTTCCAGTGCTCACTATAAGAGGCAGACAAGAGCTAGGACCATGCTCATTCTCAGCCTAGACTTAAAATACTTCTTTATGGGGTTACTTGATTTTCTTCAAATTGTAAGAGGTGGGACATTCTTTTTGAAACCTTTTCTAGAATTTTCTCTTATGAGGGTCTCAGACTTCTCACTCACCTCAGAGAGGAAATTCTGGGTGAGCACTTTTGGTATTAAAATTTAGAGAGCCTCTTGTGGATATCCAAATGTCTACAAAATGTGAAGAATGAGTCCAACAATAATAAATGTGTAACAATGTAGGCAAAATTATGACAGCACAAAGGAAAGGGGTAGTTACTAGTGCTAACCAATTTTTAGTCATATTTTGTTTGTCCCCTAGTGCTCACAATATGCCCCCCCAAAGGAACCTCTTAAAAGTTTGAGTCAGTGATAATATGTAAAACTTATGTTAGGCCCTAAGTTCAACTCACAGTAACAACAAAAGAGATAAATAACACCACTAAACCATCTGACTCAAAACAGCTAAGCCTAACAATTATATAAATAAAATAGTACTATAACTGCCTTAATAATAACAAAATCACAGCAAATTAGTTATGACAGTCGGGATCACAATATTCAGGGCTACTGGAGTGAAATTCCTCCTCCATTGCACAAATGCTCCTTGAATTGCCTTGAGTATATACAACTGGGTGCAATTCAAGTCTGCAGGCCTTTCCATTAAAACGTCTGAGTCAGTATTTCTAGAACAAGTCCAATAATTTGATAGTTTAATGAAATAAATTATGATCTTTAATCACTAGGTAGATTTCACAAATATGTAGTGTTGTGATGCAGAGCCCTCCTCAGCCATAACATGGTGTAGGAGGGTCTTCTGTCTATGTGTTACTTTCATTGGTTAAAAAATGAGACTGTCTTGGCCTTTTGATAGGGCAGAACTTAGATGTGTGAGTAGACAGAACAGGATGCTGGGAGAAAGAAGGCAGGTTGAGAGCCACCCACCATGAAGCTGCCAGGTCATGACATACTGAATCTTTCCCAGTAAGCTACGGCCTCGTGGTGACATACAGATTATTAGAAATGGGTTGAATCAAGATATGAGAGTTAGCAAATAAGAGGCTAGAGCTAATGGACCAGGTAGTAATTTAATTAATACCGATCTCCATGTGATTATTTCAGGCATAAGCTAGCCGGGTGGCCAGGACGACAAGCAGCACACCGGCCTGGGTGTAAGCCAGTCGGGAGGCAGGATGCAGCCCACCGCTCCATCAACAACAATGGCATCCTTCTGTAAGACATTTTGGGTTATATTTTTCAGTTTGTCTCCTATTTTTCGTCAAGTCCGGGGTATTCCTTTGGGTTGCTTGCCTTGTGCCAAAACATATTTTCCGGAAAATACTTTTTATCAGTCACTGACACCTGAGAATGAACTAAATTGTTTCCTCCCCTGATGACTTTGTTTTTTCAGCTTTATTTAGTTCAGGATGTGGGAGGAAAGGCGCTGCCTTCTGGTTAGAGAATAAAATGTTAGCAAACTGTAAAGTGAGAAGGGTAGGAGGAATGAGAAAAGTATGATTTGGGAGTCCTTAAACCACGAGAGAGGGATGACTATTCTCAGGCTCTGAGTTCAAAATTGTTCTGACGAAAGTGTGGATGTGATGATTCTTGCATGTATATTTAGGTAGATGTCAGATGTTCACATGGAATTAACCGTGATTTAGAAAAAGAGGAAAGGGAAGCCAGTGTGCACAGAGATGCTCCCCAAATGCCCGGCTCACACAGCAGGCACCAGACCACATGCATTCCAGGAATAGTGTGAAGTTTGCTAGTTGAAATGATAAATGATGCCTTTGATTTACAGTGACACATTTAATCAGCTTGAGAGTACTCTTTGCACGTGTAGTTGTGGTGTGAGACACTGCGTAACACATTCTGGTAATCAGTAAGTTCGTTTCTGAACCCTTATTGCTATGCTAGGTATTCATGAAAAAGGAACACTGGTTGGGTTAAGTATGTCTTGATGCAGATATAAACTGATAAAACACATGGAAGGAAGTTTACATGTAGGCTGGATGTCTATTTGATGCAAAGGAAGACAGTGCATAGATAGATATTTTGCTACATTAAGTATGATCATTATTCCTGTAGGAGTAGCAGTTTTTTAATCTTGATATAGTATTTTGTGGGTGATTGACACATAGGGAATTACAAGCTACCAAACAAACAGTATCCAGAAAAACACAGTCATGTACCAATATATGGCATTGATGCTAATATAGAAACTGACTTAGATTGGGTTTCTATTGCTGGGATAAAACATTAATCAAAACCAACTTGGAGAAGAAAGGGCTTCTTTGACTTACAGGACATAATCTTTTCTTAAAGTCAAGGCAGGAACTCAGGCAGGAACCTTGAGAAAGAAGCTGAAGCAGAAGCCATGGAGGAATGCTGCTTACTGCCTTGATGCTCAAGGTTTCCTCAGTTTGCTTTTTTATACAGCTGATGGCCACCTGCTGAGGCATGGTACAGCTCACAGGGGGCTAGGCCCTCCCACACATATCATTAGTCAAAAAATAAAAAAATACCTCCCAAACAAACCCAGACCCATTTCAAGGAGGCAATTCCACAACTGGCGTTCCCTCTTCTCAAATGGATGACTCCAATATGCATCAAATTGACAAAACCTAATCAGCAGACACTACAAACATCCAGTTGCTTATTTGTTAAAGTAGTGTTTGTTTCTTGTATCATAAGACTTTGGTTTAAGGTGACAAATTTACAGAAAAGATGCCTTTGCTCTGGGTGAGTCTGCCTGTGATGATACCTGCAACATTCATAGTTATGTATATTAATTCAGTCCTTGGGAAGTGTTGAACCTTGTAATTCACTTTTGTGTTTTACCAAGGGAGAATTGAAAGGTGGGTGTGCCACAACTCTATACAAACATCACTGTACATATAACACAACAGTATAAAATGCATAGAACTATGTGAGCATGTATGTAGAGATATACTAAAGATTTACAAATTGTATATTTTAAATATACAGATATAGTATACATTTGTACACATTATAAGTGTGTGTGTGAGTTTGTATGTGTGTATGTGTGTGTGTGTGTGTGTGTGTGTGTATAAATCCTAATGAAATAAAAGGGAATTGAGATCAAGGTATATGAAGATGATTTTATCAAAGACTTTACTATGCATGCGTGCATTACATTCACAGGACTACTATGGGATATGAAGAAAATGTGAACAAAACAGAGACCAGATGGGTCAGTGCACTAATCTTCAGAAGGCCTGAAGAGAAAAGGGTGCTTTATATGTCTAAAGAGGGTTGTGCTGGGCCATCTAGTGTGGAATGGTGGCTTGCTGTTAGGGAGTAGTCAGTCTGAGGACTTCTGAATAGTTTGAGAAAAGAATCTAATATCTGCTGAATCTTATCATAGACCAATAAGGATATGGTAGGTTTTGTTCACTTAGGGTACATGGCTCAGTCTTTCTATGTCCAGGTCTTCCTTAAGAGTTTGCTCAACTCAGCTGAGAACTGGATTTAAAGAATAGTTCTCTGGAATGCAAGCCAATGGCCATACACATCTCACTTTATTTTATATTGTTTGTTTTTCTTGCATGCTGATTGATTTTGTAATATCATTATTTACTCATAACATATTGTTTGATGCAGTGATATCAAGTTTAGGACTATGACAAATTTTGCCTTACATAAAAAACTGCTATTATCATTTATCACACCAGGAAAGTCATTAAGTCATGAGAATGTGAGAAACTTTCAGTAAAGATACAGTTTCTCTACCCTAATTTGTACTTGAACTTTGAACCTTACCACTGGCAGCAAGCACAGCTCATAAATTTTCTTGAATTCTGTTTCATTTTGTCCATTTGTAAAATAGTGTTTGTCCAAAGACTAACTTGGATAATTAAAATTTGTAAACCGGTGGTTATTTTAAGTAAAAATGTTGTTCTGGAATTTAAAAAAATAAATAGGACATAGCATATAGCACTATGTTGGTTTTTCTCAAGGAACATCTCAGTCTTTGGTACAGAAAAAAAAATATTTCTGCTTACTATTTCGCCCTACAGACTATTTCAAACACAATGTCTTTAGGAACAGAAATTTAAAACTTGATGAAATGTATTTCTTTGAAAACTAGCAATGGAGAAACTAATTCTCTGCATGGTTTGAGATACCATCTCAATTGTTTTAAAACCAGCAGTTGTCTTGCTGTGGCTTTTGAATTATTAGAAGATATTTCAATATGGTAAAAGAAATAATTAGCACCACTACAAGAATATTTCTGACTGACCATAGCATTTGAATGTTCTTGGGTATATTCTGTATCCACATAGCTTTTACAAAAAGAAACAGTGACCTACATTTCATAAATGAGAAGAAAATGAGAGCCCAGAAAGAAAACAAAGTTTAGGTTGATGTCAAAATGTCAATCTCTTATATATGACACAATAGACTTGATGAACTGACTATTCCTAAATGGAATTGAGAGTTATGTCTAAGCAAATCCTCTACCTTCATGTATGAGATGAGAGTTCTCATAAATGTTGACCACCTTGGACAGCTATAGTGAGGGTAAAAGAGAGGAAAGGTCTTTGCAAACTGGAACTTGTACTCATTTTCTGTATCCTAATGCAAGTACTCTCTGCTTTTACTCTCCTGTGGAACAATAACCTTCCTCTCTGTGTTCACATGCATTATGTTTCTATCAAGTATGACTATAGAAAGACAAGCAATGGATCAACTCAGTTAACACAGAAAACCAGGGCAACCATTTCATGCCCATCTATTATCTATCTATCTATCTATCTATCTATCTATCTATCTATCTATCTATCTATCTATCTATCTATCTATCATCTATCTATCTCTATATCTATC
>NC_022012.1:12490298-12505836 GCF_000317375.1 Microtus ochrogaster | reverse complement strand
ATACAACATAATAAAATTTATTATAATCTTTATAAATGTAACTGTGTTTTACTCTTATTCAACCCCATCATTATATCTTATTTCTTCTATGCTGCTTGTTGATTCTTTGCTACCCTCAAATTCATGCCATCTCTGCTTGTAGATGGATATATATATATATATATATATATGTGTGTGACTATATATATATATGAATATATATACACATATGGACACATATATAACAGAATCTTCACTGCACATATAAGGCATTTTGTTTCCTGCTTACCCCTTCTTGCCTCGTTTAGCCTCAGTTCTCTTCTTCTTACATGTCATCCACCTATACTTTTGTTAGACATAGTTATTTCTTTGCCAAAGAACTAAAGTCTTTCAAAAGTTTGTTTTTCCATCTAAACTTATTTAGAAGTTTTTAAACCAATATATTTCAACAAAGAAAAACAACCCATTAAGTAAGTCATTTCAAATATGGATGCTAGTTTGCCAATTAAGTAAGCTATGTTTCATACTTTGATTAAGCTGAACATTCCAGAAGATGTGTATTTAACTAATTGAACTTTTACACTGCAGTCATGGTATTAATGATTAATTATGATTATGAAAAATAATTTCAATCTATATTTCTATAGCTTTAAATATCAGCGTTAAAGTGTTTTCATGAATTGCCACATACATATGTCATAATATATTTCAATTTATAAAATTATAATTTTATTATATCATTTACTGGACTCCTGCCCAGTGTTAGTGGAGAATTGTGAAACAATTGAGCTATTACTACAAGGCTGTTTGGACTTTTGCTCTGCATTTTATAAATGAATAGGGTCATCCCATAATCTGAGTTGATAATATATTGATTTGTATTTCATACCTGAATTCATTCAGAGAAACATCTGTTTGTTCAAACACTGTGGGGATTCATCAGAATTTCTCTGTGGCTAAGAGTAATCTTAATATTTTTAGGCATCATACTCTTATTTTTTATTGATTCATTTCCTCTCTGATCAATCTGGCTAGATTATAGTCATTACAGAATTGAAAGTGGTAAATCTTGAATTAAGACTGCAACATATCATTAACACTATAACATATCATACTGCTGAAGCTATCAAATTGTTTCTAAGTACATTTTAATGTGCACAGAAAGCTTGAACCAGGTCATTTAGTGCATTGCCCAGCATGTCCACTGTAGTGATCCCTCTATTGCCCAGCATGTCCGCTGTAGTGATTATTCTGTTATCCAGTGTGACCACTGGAGTGATCACTATGTTGCCCAGTGTGTCCACTGTACTGATCACCTATTGCCCAGCATGTCCACTGTACTGATCACCCTATTGCCCAGTGTGTCCATTGTACTGTCACTCTTCACAATGAAGATCAGAAAAGAAGTGCACAGTAAATGTGGACTTCACAACCTTATGGAATAAGCCAGAGCAGTGCAATTACATTTCCAATAGTATTGGAAAATGTCAGTCAAAACAAGTATATTGCCCCAAATAATGGTCAAAGACAACAGGTTCAAACATAGTAGGCAAGTAATATTTAAGGTCCAGTGTAGAAGCCAGGTGGGTATTCAAGACCATAATTAATTCTCTCCCATATGCTGCTTAGGAACAAAACTTTAGATTCTGTTCCTTTTCTTGATTTGACTTAGTTTACAGTGATTTTCATTCTGAGAAATTAAGAACACTGCCAATGCATTTATAATTCATGGTTGAATAGTATTTTAAGAGCACTGCACTGACTACTTTGCAGCCTAGTCTAATGAGTGTCATTCAAGGAAAGAATTATCTGTGCTAATGAATAATAGGGTGGCTTCTTCCTGTACTCTATGTAGGGACTTGTAGGACCCAAACTCTGAAGCAAAGATAAGTCAGCCAACTGACTGATTGCAGAATCTGAAGCAAAGCTGAGGAATTTTCTAGTTTGCATGGGTTTACCACTCTTACAGATGCTTATACCACTATTATATCCTGTTTCTAGAACCAGAGACATAACACAGACATGCACATAAGCAAATGGATAATACAACCCATATCAGAAGGAATACCTCTTATTCTGCTGAGGATGTCAGCAATACTTGATTTCATGGAGACAATTCTAAGATACTGTGTGTAGCATCAAGACAAATGATGAAGGCAGTAAGGGAAAAGTGATGTCCATGATCAAGTTTAAATCTTTGGAATTTGGCTACAGAGAAATGGAGGCTCAACAAGAAGCCTCCTAAGCAGTTATAAACTTACCAATGCTTTTCTCTGAAAGGTGACAGGCATGTCCAATCTTTAGACTTGGAATGTGACATTGTTTTCTAGTTCATACCTGAGAACTATGAAATCAGTAAAAAGTCATGAAAAGAATCTCATAGATGAAGTTACATATTTTGTTTGGGGTCACATTCATTGCTTTCTATAACTGCATGAGGCCTGTGAGTAGTAGCTTGGACATGGTCTATAGTGTATTTTACAGAAGCTAATAATGGTTCCTCAGTACTATCTGAACTACATTTAAAAATAAGCAAAAGTACCACTTCCCACGATATTCTCTAGCTATTAATACCAGTAAATCCCTTCTTCATGCTTACTGCAAGAAAAACAGTACTTACGTGACCTAGCAGCACTATTAGGAGAAGGAAAGCTTAAAATATTACAAAAGTGACCAGAAGGTACTGGCTACTTTGAAGATATATAAGGCAGAACTCATCAAGACAGAACAATCCTATCACACATAAAGCATTTGAAAGTGTTGACTGATTACTACGATGCTTTTGATTTGACTTAGTTCATGTGACTTTGCAAAATGAGAAACTAGAACATGTATACATGCAGGAAAATGAATATAAGTCATGGCTGCATTGTGTTTTATGAGAATTGTCACTGGCCACTCTGTTGGATAGACTAATAAACTACACTCAGGTAAAGAATTGACTGTTAAACAGTGGAAGGACGATTTTCTCCCATACTGTCTTTATGGATTTAGAGGTCTCGGACTCCAAAGCAGTGATGTGCCAGCCCCTGAGAGATATTTGCATTTTCAAGCAAGGCTGAGGATGGATTTAACATTTTTACAGATGCTTATACCACCCACAGTCTGTCATAGTGAGTCATGTTCAGATTAGACTCTGTAACTTCTAAATATAAATATTAAAGTTTACTGTTGAGGTACATTACATTTTTAAGAGAAAGGTAAAGAGGGAAAATCACTTTCATAGTTTGTTACTAAGGAAACTAATATTCTCTTTTTTAATGTTCTGTCTATAGTACTTTGCATTTTCCACACATATTCATCCTATGGCTTGCTCTCAGGTTAAAATATGGGATTATTATAGAGGTTTTAAATGTGGTCCAGAAAGGGAACATTATATAATTTCATTAAATATATTTTCAAAGCCAGGCAATGGTGGCGTGTGTCTTTCATCCCAGCACTCAGGAGGTAGAGGCAAGTCGATCGCTGAGTTCAAGATCAGCCTGGTCTATACAGAGAAACCCTATCTTGGAAAAAAAAAACAAACAACTATTTCTTTCTAGCTTATTTCTTTTTAAAACTTTTATATTATATTTTATCCCTCTCACCTCCTCCAAGATCCTCCCCACCTCCTCACAAAAAATAAATGAAAATAAAACAACCAATTAAAATAAAAGAAAAAACATTTCCAGACAAACAAACAAGCAAACTCTACATTTTTGTCTAACATTGATCCAGACAATTACTTATAAGTATCTATGAGCTCAACTCTAAGGGATGCGAGCGAGCTTAGAAACATGCAAGGCTTTCTTCTTGAACAGGCTTGTTAATCTAAGTCTCAAAACGTCACTCAGAGAATAATCTGTTCATTTGTTTGGCTATTTTCAGTAGACCTCTGAAGCCAGCATTTTTCCATATGCTTGATAGTAAAAAAAAAAAAAATCTGTGTTTGATCTAGCACTTCAGAAAATTGTACTGCACAACTATTTGTCGCCCAGTAAATATGGCAGTGGCAGTCAAACACTATGCATAATTTCACACATTATCACACAAATGCCCTAAGGGGAAGGCCACAAAAGTAGTATCATCTCAGAGATAAAGAGACTGAACACACCGTCTCCATTTAGATTGGAGAGCTGATAAGTAACATGGACAGGACTGAGTTCTAACATTTTCATGTCCATACAGTGAAATATAAAAAACAAAAAAAACAAAAAAGATTTCAATGTGTGGGTCCTCCGATGAAACACTTTAGTTTTATATTTATGTAACTTGAGACATATGGCTGCAGCAGAGAATGGAACCAGAAAAGCCCAGCTGTGAACATTACTTTGTACCTTCTGAACATGATCCAGTGAATAGTTAGATTCTGGCAATCATTGGATTTTCTTTCCCACATGAGTGGAAGAAAAGATTCTTTCAATTTCTGCCAGGGTGTTGTAGAAAAGAGATTTCCCATCTTATCTCTTGGTGAAGGACAGAAAATGGTCTTTGAAAAGATGCTGTCCTCACTTTTGACAATTGTCACCTGATATCTGTAGAAGAAGAGTGGAGACAGGAAGCTCATCCATAGTTGATGACCTTTTGTCTTTGTTGATGATTTCATGCCCCCAAGTTGATGATGCTATGCCCAGAAGTGAGGACTGTAAACTTCTTGTTTAGACAGCAATGTGTGCGTCAGGCTGGAAAGGAGCTTCACCTGTAGCTAAAACTATTCTGAGACAAACATCATGACAGCAGCAAAAGAAGAACCATGTGCTCATGGCAAATATAAGAGATGATTTTAAATACAGAGTAAACAATATAAAACACAAGCAAGTCAGACAGTGACTACACTGTCAGAGAGTAGAGAACTAAGACAAGAGTTTTCAGAGATGGTGACCCCGAGGCACAGCTCACTCCCACAGAGAACAAAACTGAACAGTGAGAAATCTCAGTTCTAACAAGTAAACAGGTAAGGAGTAAGGACTCTTTAGAATTCTCATTTTCTCTGGAATTTGCTTCGAATTACATTGAATCTGTCTGCTCCTTTGCCCCGAAATTCTTCAGTATCTTAAGGTGGGAAATAGGAACACAAGCTGTAGATCAAAGGCTTAAAAAACAGGCTATCTGTGGTGGATGTTTAAGTCCCTGTCTTCTACCATGGGGTGGTCAAGCCCCTGCTTCTTGATCAGTTTCCACTGTCTCACAGTGATGCTGTTTTTCAGAGGTTCCTCTCAACACACGCATCATCCCATGAGCACCAGTCCTTGCATGAGATACAATCCTAAGTTATGCAGCTTCCTTTAACTGATAGAATTAGCTGCACTCAACTTTTAACTCTTCCCAGTCCTGAGTCGGGTAAGAGCATTAAAAAACAGCAGCATGGTAGTCTGCAACCCTCAGACACTCATTTACAAGTGACTGCAGTTGTTACTGGAAAGGCAATTTTCACATGTGATTTAAAAGCTCATGAACAGTTGAAAATTATATTTAATAACTGGATCACCCTAATGAAAGGGCTTTAAGAGCATAGCACACTGGGCAAGGTGGTGGAGGCCTATAACTACAGCACTTGGGCAGGTGAGGCAGGAAGACTGTTAAAGCTCAAGCTAGCCGAGATCATATTGTGAGTTCTATGTCAGCCTGAGCTGAAATGTGAGACCTGGTCACTCACAGTGTAACACAGGTCCTGACGTGACCCTAGGTTGTACAGTATCATGTACTTTTAACTCAGCTATGTCTGATGTTAACTGAGGTGGCATAAGAAGGAAAGGCTAGGCTCTGCTTTCACCAAATAAAGTCAAGAAAAAATGTCAAAACTGCAGTGTAAATGTGTTTCACTAAATTAGCTCACCGCCACGTAGCTAGAAATTCTTAAGGAATAGTGGCTTTTCACTGATCAGTATTGTGTTTTGGTGGAAGTTTGTATGCTAGGTAGCAGGGAAGCTGATGTCACCATGGTGAACTGAAGTTGTGCCAGAGCTCTTTGCATACCTTCCATTAATGCTGTTACCCATCACTGCTGCCCAGAGTTGTCAGTGGAATACAGGTACCACAGGCTAAGCCACTTGCTTGAGTAGGATGTAAAATACACTGTCCATAATAAAGTCTCTCATATTTTGTGCCCATGGACCTATCTAGATGCTTCCTGCATGTAACTTTGTGTCAAGGAGCAGTATTGCATTTTTTTCTCCCAAGCCTGTGAATTACTGGATAATTCACTGAATACTATCTCTGAGTCTGTGAATATTTTCACCTTCAAGTACTTCAGAGTACCAATGTCTGACATCTTTACTAGTCAAAGGGATGCTAATCTGACTTTCGTATGCATTCGTAAGCTTGCTGAAGCACAGCCATGATCTTTCTGATTTCATAGAGTTAGCTGGTATAGTCTGTATTTAATTTTTTGATTTTTGTCAGTTGCTCATAAAAGGACTGTCCTCCAGTGAACTTGAGAGTGATGCATGACTGGAGTTTCGTGTGCCCAGTTATGTAACTTTCTTGTGTTCTCTTTCCATGCTGAATCTTGGTACCAGATAAGCACTTCCATCTGATAATGAATGCTGCTAAGCTTGTTACAACATCTGTCTAAATCCATGTCAGAGTGCCATGATGAACATTCTGCCTATGTGATTTCATGGCTGCCAATGGCCTGGTATTCTTCTCTGTCAGTTGTGTGGGCATTGCTACAAGCTATTTTGCTAAAGATGTTGAATTATCTGTTGAAGACTATTATCATCTTCCTCCAGAGCTTAAACATTGCATCGGATTTTTCTTTTGAAGCAGGACTAAGCTATACAGCCCATGTGGCCTCATATTGTAGATGTGATTTAAAGCCCGATTCTGTACTTCAATAAACTCACTCCAGACAGTTCTTTAACTTATCAGTAACTAGGAACAGACAAGTCTCCAGAGAGGAGAACATAGTTACATCAAAACAAAAACAAAAACATTAAGATACCCACATGACATTGTGGCTCATATATAATAGAATATTTTCAGTGTGCCCATCAATTGAATTCTTAACATATTAACTGAGATTAGAGACTTCCAGATCTTGCTAGCCATATCCTTGGTATTTAACATATCCTGACCTCCAGCATGCTTGCCTTACTTTCTGTAAATCAGCTTCATAGGCTCTGTGCTTCTATCAGTCTTGCTACTGCTCTGTCTTTGATGATGTTGGATTCCACTCTGTATGCTGTAAATATATTTTATTGCTATTGGTTAATAAAAAAGCTGCTTTGGCCTATGGCAGGGTAAAATATAAGTAGGCAGGAAAACTAAACTGAATTTAGGGAGAAAGAAAGCAGAGTCAGGCAGATGCCATGTAGCTACCAAAAGAGAAAGACCCCAGAAACTTACTGGTAAGCCAAAGCCTCATGGTGATACACAGATTATAGAAATGGGTTAATTTGAGATTTCAGAGCTAGATAGAAATAGGCCTGAGCCACTTGCCAAACAGTATTGTAATTAATATAGTTTTTGTGTGATTATTCGGGTCTGGGTGGCTGGGAAACAAAAATGCAGTCTCTCCTTACAAATGACACCCAATGTGGGACAAGAGTATCCACATAAAGCCTGAGAAAGCTTTCAAAAAGGGCTTCTAGACTCACAAGAACAGAAGTCAATTGGAGCTTCATATTTTCAGATAGGCTCTGTTTGCTGGCGGTGATCAGAGGCATGGCTTCTTTAAGAGAAGGCTTCCAGGTCTAGTAAGGTGAGCATACAAACTGCCTAGGCTCTCACAAAGCCAGTACGTGCAGTAGGATCAAAAACCCATTGCCATTGTTCTTGAGTTCTCAGTAGTCCTCATTGTTCGCTATGTTCAGCGAGTCCGGTTTTATCCCAGGCTTTTTCAGACCCAGGCCAGCTGGCCTTGGTGAGTTCCCCATAGAACATCCCCATTGTCTCAGTGTGTGGGTGCACACCTTGCAGTCCTGAGTTCCTTGCTCGTGCTCTCTCTCCTTCTGCTCCTGATTTGGACCTTGAGATTTCTGTCCGGTGGGTGGTCCTTGGACTTCCCACAGGGCAGGGCACCCTGATTGCTCTTTGGGCTGACGAGGGAGGGGGACTTGATTCGAGGAGGGGGAGGGAAATGAGAGGCGGTGGCGGGGAAGAGACAGAAATCTTAAATATATATATTTATATTATATATATATGAGAGAAGGCTTCCTGACTTTGCATTAGCAGCAGAAACTGGATGATTGTATGGCTCCTTTAAGAGGCAGCTTCCTGGTTCATGCTGGTGGCACAGATGGCTCTGGATCTTCTGGGAGGTCCTGTTACAGAGCACATGAGTGGTGTTTGTGACAGTGTGCTGCAAGTTACTTGGTGACAGCATGGCCCACTAGAGTTGGAGTAGTAAACATGGCTCCTAGAGCAGGAAGTGAATGGACCTCTGCCATGTTGGAAAGCTGAGAAGGGTGGAACCCACAGCTAAAGCACCTGCTCTGGCCCTAGCCATGTCTGCTAAAGAGTTTAAAGCTGTGATCCAAAAGGGATTATGAATATGCAATAAAGACAGATACAGACAGAAATAAACTACTGAATGGGCCATAGTCTGTTTTAAAAAAATGTATGTAGACTTGGAAGAGAGAGGAAAAAGTATAGAGAGTTAAAAAACGAAATAGTTTTAAAAATAAAACAAAATCTTTAAAAGAGACAGTAAAAATATAAAACAAATAAACCAAGTAAAAATGGAAAATACACAGAGTCTGAATTATGCATATTATTGTCTCTTCTTTGAATTTTTTGACTGCAGAGAGATATTTGATTCTGGTGATTGCTCAACTAAACAAATACATATATTTTTAAGGTATTTTGACTTTAAAATTTGAGTCTAAGGACATGTTACTTCAGAAAGAGGTTCTTCTTTGGTTTCCAAGGGGAGAGAAAGCTATGGATTCCTTATCAGCTAATATGGTTTGATCAAACAATACCACTTGAAGTGATGGCCCAGGTGGTCCAACAGCCATGACAGCTTCAGAACTGTTGACTGAGATGTCCCAACCACATAGGATACCCCATGAAAGACCTGATTAACAGCACCCCACATGAGCAGGACTTAGTCTAGAGAACTACACCCAAATTTAAAAATATTGTTTATAAATGTTTGTTTGCATATATAGAAATGAATACTTTACACTGGTATAAACTTTGGTTTATTGATATAAATTTAAGGTCAATTTTGTTATATATTTATTTCTACTCTTGTTTAAGGTATTTTTTACAGTCCACTTAAAAATGCAATGTATAATTTAAAATTGCAAATAATAATCATTTATAATAGTCAAATTTGTAGTCTTGTTAGTCAGGTTTTCTACATATGCAGAGATATATTTCAGTTAGATAGATAATCTTCAACACTTCAAAGACCTATAGAATATTGAAGCATGATTAATAAAAAGCTCAGGATCAGAAATTGGGGTTCAACCTGAAGATCCAAAAAGCAAAACAGGCAGCCACTGGCTCTTACTTTGACCTTAGTCCAAAATGGCAACCCTGCCTCCAGGAATTTCAGAATGAGACTGGGTATTGAGAGCTGTTTTCTCCTGTTTTATAATCTTCTCTAGGACTGGGATTAAAGGCACACACCTCTGTGATTAGAGGCATGCACAGCCGGGTTTCTATGGCAACTAGTGTGACTACTGGGATTAAAGGTGCATGTCCTTGTGGTTACTAGGATTAAATGTGTGTGTTACCATAACCTGGTCTGTAAGGCACCAGTAGGACTGTTTTACTCTTAGATCGTCAGGGAGTCTTTATTTATTAAAACAGAATATGGCATTTAAAAGGTTTTAAGAACTTAGACTTTTCTCAACAGTCAGACTTGTCTGCTTTTGGCAGCACCAATTACTTTAACAGGATGATGGGCATTAAAGAAACTCTTTATGAAATTTGTCTTCAATGTGACAAGGCTAACCATTTAGTCAAGAAACTGCTCCTACCTTGACTGCTTGATAGTATGTTGTATAAACTGGACATGTGGGACCCACAGAAAAATGATGGCTGAACTAGCTTAAAAAAGGTGAGACAATCCTTCAGCATTCCTATTTCATGAAAGAGCCTGCCAGAGATTTTACAGGACAGAGAAGAAAGTGACTGGCAAACCACAAATATAGGTAAAACAGTCTTTCAAATTTCTTGCTTCATCAAAAAGTCTGCCAGATACTATGAGCCTATAGGCTGAAGATGGATGTCCCTATGTTACAGAAGCACCTTGGGTGATGGTTCAGCCAGTGAGATGTCTCTGTCAATTCTAGATTTTGGGAAGGTTTTCACAATGTACTTCCTGTTTATTTAGGTAATATTATATCCTCTACGGGTCATTGATGGAGTTGAAGATAGTTACAGTGATAGCTTCCTTTAGTTATGCTAAAAGATAAACTAGATATGAAACTTTAGACTCAAAAAGAAATATTATAACTATATTCCTTTCTTGATACATATTTTGTTATATGTAATTTTGCCATGTTAAAAATAAAACCTTCCTTTTTTTTAGAAAGAAAAAGGGAGATGAGGTGGGGTTCCCCCTATATGCTGTGAATATGTTTTATTATAATTTGTTAATAAAAAAAACTGCTTTGGCCTATGGCAGGACAGAATGTAGGTAGATAGGAAAACTAATCTTAATGCAGGGAGAAAGAAGACAGCGTCAGGCAGATGCCATGTAGCAGCCAAAAGAGGAAGACTCCAGAACCTTTCTGGTAAGCCACAGCCTTGTGGTAATACACGTATTAATAGAAATGGGTTAATTTAAGATGTAAGAGCTAGCCAGAAATAGGCCTGAGCCATCTTCTAAACAATGTTGTAATTAATATAGTTTTGTGTAATTATTCTATCTGGGTGGCTGGGAAACAAAAAAGCAGTCTCTTCTTACTTTTTGGTGTTGTTTTGACAATTGCTAATCATGTTTATGTCTGTTAAGTTATGTCTGGTGAGTTGGCTTGTGTTACTTTGGACCTTTGTGCTCATTGCCTTTAGGGAGCCACATTATAAAGAAGCACTTTGTAGCTTTGGTTCTGGCCACCAAGGATCAGTTCTCTAGAAATTTTCACAGGATTCCTCTTAGGGCCTGCCATTGTGACACTAAAGAGTCTTCTAGAACCTTGGTAGACTATAAGCATTGTTTTTAAGCAGTGTGATCTGAGCAAGGCATCCCGCCATAGGAAATAGGTTACAAAATTCCAGTTCAATCCCTAGGGACAGATCTTGGGCCCACTGCTGGGGAGAGAGGGGAGCCGGCAAAGGGACCAGGCTATATAACTTTCACCCCAACACAGGGAGCCTAGGTCAGTTCCATGCAGGCTCCCTAGGTGTCAGCCTAGAGTCCGAACTCCCACCAGCTTGGGTCAACTGTCTCTATGCCTTTCAGCATCATGATCTTGACCCCTCCTTTACATCAGGAGCTCATTTACAGCTGTAAACAAGCAGCATTGGAAGGTTATCCTTTTTATTCTGTCCTTGGGCTTAAAGGAGGTGAAGAGGTCTTAGTGTTGCCACAGAAGAGCACGAGTTTAAGTTTTCTTCTAGTCACTGTCATCATTTTACTGACGTTTTCTAACATACTGATTGACCCAGAGAAAGCTGTATGATTGGATAAGTCTCATAATTACATGATGACTGGTGGACCAAGATAATACGCCATCCTTTCCATTTTGTTAGATCTACCCAATTCTATCCTTGAAAGTTTTTATAATTTATTTTCCCTAATTTACATCCTGCTTTCACATACAACTTTACTGTTTGTTTCCTATGCCCACTTTGAAACTCAATATCAAGAGTTGGCCTTTCAAGAAATAGTTCTTTCTGGATATATTAGGATTGTAGCTGAGTTATTGGAGACTCAGGAAAAGCCTTATGAAGTAACGAGAAAAACAGAACTGGAATGAGGGAAATATTGAACCACCATGAATTTATGTAAGAGATCTCCATCAACTCTGTGGGGTACCTCGTAAGAGGAAGGATTCTTATTCAACTGGTTCTCCGCAAGACAAAAATTTGAACCTTCTTTGTACTACGTGAAGAGTCATTGCTGAGAAGAAATTACTTTTCTACCAAAGGATTCATAACTACACACTGACAGTAATTTAGTGTGTAGGTAGTATTTAGACAACTTAACATTTCCTATAAAAAGAATTATTAAAATGACAGTTGAAGAATCAGATTTCATGAAATTATATCCCTCTTATTTATTTGTAAAAAGAGCTTGGGGAATTTAAACTCAAGAGTCTTTAAAACAACATTTCCCTTTAAGAACTCAGAAGATCTTGTTTTGAAAATATAGAGAAAATTGAGGTCATAAACATCAGTCTTTCTTGAAGGTACCCCAGGGTGTATGTAATAGAGATCTTACAGCATGTCTGATTTTTAGAATAAAATGGAAAAAGCCAGAAACAGCTCTACAGAAATTCAAACACAGCCTCATAATTTAGAATGAAGCATTTGGTATATATTAATGATAAGGGAAATAGAATCTTAGCTCATAATAGCCCACATATTTCTCTAATGTAAATGGGTCAGGTTGTCCTGGGAAATGAGAATTTTGAATAAATTTTAATAGTGTTAGCATAATTAATATTTGACTATAATTTACTGGTTATGTATTTGTGTAACAGCAGTTTTTGTTGTAATTCATTTCTTTCACAAATCTATGAAAAGGAAGGCTGTCAGAGCTTTGGCTTCTTTATATATCAAAACTAATCTGCTAACATTACTCTGTTGTAGACTGTTTTGTAAATTCTAAGGACTTCTCAATCCAGCAATAACTTCAATTGTCATTTACTTACATTAAAGTGTAGTGGGTGCTTTTCAAAAAATAAGATCAGTTACTGCTGTTTGATATGACAACAGTTAAGGGTCCCTACCCCCATTCTGTATAATACAACTTTTACATGTGCAGTACTTTTTCAGGGACAGAGACTATCTCTTTTTAGAGATACATACATGAACATTTAAACACAATTGCCAATAAATCCAAAGGAAAGGTTTTTTATTAATTTATCAATGTAAGTACAATAATTTATCTCATTGTAAAAATATTGTCCTACTTGGGTAAGCCATGAAACCTGGTTCTTTCTGTGTCATTCCCTCTCTTCTCTGTCTCTAAGATTGCATTTGTGGTTCCTCAGTAGAGCACTTCCTTAGCTTGTGCAGTGACCCAGCCTCTCCCTCCAGACTGATAAACAAAGGCAAACATTTTAAACACTGCCTGTGGTATTTTGGTTCTGAATATTTAAGGTGATGATTGGCCTGTTCAAGACTGCCCTCGAGCACACAGAATTGAGCTTTCTTAAAATGATTTATGTGAGTAAACACCAGAGTTGTTAGTAGTCCCCCCGAGTCAGCCTGAGAGACAAGATGCAGGCCACCGCAGGCCACCGTGCAGATGTACCTATGAGGTGTTATGTGTACATATTACAAAACCTCTGCCTTCATCATAACACTAAAGTCCTTGAGAGAAATGAGAGGAAGTTAGAGAGAACCTGAGGGAAATGGAGGACATTGGAATAATTTTTAGATGAATATAAAAAGTTTTTACCCCCTATAAGATGATGATTATCATAACTCAGGCTAAGATCAACCATAATACACAGCATTATCCAGTTGGATTCTAAAAGCATAAAGCTATTCAAGATAGTTATTTCTGCAGAACCACTGAGCAACCTTGATACAGAAGAGGAGATATGGTTTGGCATTTTAATCTTGATCCAGAGATTTTCTGACTACTCCAAGGATGGAAACTACAGGGAAGAATTTACTCAAGTGTTGGTTCAGTGTGGAGAAGGATTAATAAGCTTAAGAAGAGAATGACATTTAAGTGAAAAATAAAAGATATAGTAAATATTCAAATGACACATAAACTATGAAAAATAATTGCTTTTTCTCTTTTGTTTTAATATGAAATGTTGATAATCTATAATTATCTTATGGTACATATATCTCATAATGATCTATTAACCTGAACATTAACTCAACCAGAATATGTTTTCCCTGGCCAGTCTAGATAAGCAGGTTTGATGCATGACTCTATCTAGATACAAATTTTAGAAACTATTTACGTGAAAATTAAACAAAAATTTCTTTTCACATATGCATCAGCAAAACTCTTGAGACTTGTAATACCCTAGATAGAAGACAGGCCAATTAGCAAGAAGGCAAAATATTGAAAGATATCTGCATGCAAACAGCATGGATAAGAACTGGTGAACTCTCTATTTATTTTATTAATTACAGGAATCCATGTGACTCCTTTTCAAATATTTCTAAAACTCACATTCATTATTCTCATAAAGGTGAGTTAAAGGAGACTTTTGAGTCCATAATTCAGTCTTCCTTGGCAGGACTGACTCAGATTTGTTTTCTCCTCTAATTTACCTTAACACACAAGAATTATTATTATTTATTTATTTTTCACAGAAGTACTTGGTTTTGTCCCAGTTTGTTAGCTGAAGACATTAGGTAGCTGCAGTGGGCTTGGGACCTGCTGGCAGAGCTCTGGCCATCTATAGCTACTTGAGAGTTCGTTTCAGAGACCTGTATTCAGGTGAAGGAGGATCCTTGAATTCATCCCACCAGGAGTCCAGGATGTACAGGTGTTCTTGTGCATTTTCATTAGTGCCTCTATTTATTTTTATTTGGTTGTTGTGTTTGTTTGCCTGTTTGATTTTTTTATTTTTTATTTTTAATTAATTTATTTATTAAAGATTTCTGTCTCTTCCCCACCACTGCTTCCCATTTCCCTCCCCCTCCCCCAATCAATTCCCCCTCCCTCATCAGCCCAAAAAGCAATCAGGGTTCCCTGTTTGATTTTTTTTATTTTTAAAATAATCTTATTTTACATACCAAATCCTGGTTTCCTACCCTCCCTTCTTTCCACTCCCCTTACCCCACCCTATACATACCTTAAAGAAGGTGAGATCTTTTATGGGAAGTATGCAAAATTTGTAACATCACTTGAGGCAGGACCAAGGCTCTCACTAGCACATCTAGGCTGAACAAGATTTCTCTTTATAAGGAATGGGTTCCAAAAAACTAGTTCATGCACTAGTGATAAATATTGATCATACTACCAGTAGCACACAGACTGCTCAAGCCATCAACTGTCACCTATATTCACAGGGACAAATTCAGTCACATGCAGGTTCCCAGCTGTCAGTTGGCAGCCAGTGAGCTCCCACTTTCTCCTTGGATCAGCTCTTTCTGTAGGTTTCCCCATCAAGATCTTGACCTCTTTGCTCATATTAAGGCTCCTTCCTTTCTTTGACTGGACTCCAGGAGCTTGGCCCAGTGCTTAGCTGTGAATCTCTGCATCTGCTTCCATTCGTTACTGGATGTAAGTTCTATGCTGACTGTTAAGGTAGTCATCAGTCTGATTGCAGGGGAAGGGCAGTTAAGGTACCTTTTCCACTATTGCTTAGATTCTTAGCTGGGGTCATCCTTTGGGGTTTCTGGAAATTTCCCTAGTTCAGGGTTATTTGCTAGACCCATCAAGACTCCCTCTATCAGAGCAGTGAGTGCCTGCCTACCGGGCAGGCCTCAGGGTCCCCTGTAAGGGAGCCCAGGCACCTTCAGCTCCTGCGCCAGGCTTCCTGTG
>NC_022012.1:12482258-12483991 GCF_000317375.1 Microtus ochrogaster | reverse complement strand
AAAAAAAAAAAAAAAAGACTCCCTCTATCAAGGTATCTCTTCCCTTGCTCTCCTCAGTTTTTCCCCCAACTCAACCTTCCCAATCCTTTATGTTTTCCTTCTTCTCTCCTTCTCCCCTCCCCACTTCCTTCCCCATGCTCCCTCCTGCATGCTTGCAATTACTCTAGGGAACTTGTCTATTTTTCCCTTCTCAGGGGGATTCATATACATCTCTCATAGGGTCCTCCTTGTTTCCCGGCTTTTCTGGGGTTGTGGACTATAGAATGTTTATCCTTTGCTTTGTTTAATATCTACTTATGAGTGAGTACATACTGTGTTTATCTTTCTGTGTACCTCACTCAAGATGTCTTTTTCTAGTTTCATCTATTAGCCTACAAATTTCATTGATTTTTTTACTGCTGAGTAGCGTTTCATTGTGTAAATGAACCAAATTTTCTTTATCCATTCATTGGTTGAGAGACATCTAGGCTGTTTCCAGATTCTGGTTATTACAAATAATGCTGTTATGAACATCGTTGAACAAATGTCTTAGTAGTATGATTGAGCATCCTTTGGGTATATGCCCAAGAGAAGTATTGTTGTGTCTTGAGCTAGCTTGATTCCCAGTTTTCTGAGAAACCACCATACTCATTTCCAAAGTGACTGTACAACTTTTCATTTATACTAGCAATGGAGGAGTGTTCCCCTGAATCCATATCCTCTCCAGCACAAGCTTTCATAAGTATTTTTGTTCTTAGCCATTCTGACAGGTGTAAAATGGTATCTCAGAATTGTTTTGATGTGCATTTCACTGATGGCTAAGGATGTTGAGCAATTCCTTAAGTGCCTTTTGGCCATTTGAGATTCTTCTGTTGAGAATTCTTTGTTTAGAACTGTATGCCATTTTTAAACTGGATTATTTGGTATTTTGATGTCTAGTCTTGAGATTTTTTTATATTTTGGGGATTAGCTTTCTGTTTTATGTAGGGCTGGTGAAGATAGTTTTCCCATTCTGTAAGCTGTTGCTTTGTCTTGTTGACTGCATCCTTTGCCTTACAGAAGTTTCTCAGTTTCAGAAGGACTCTTTTATTAATTGTCAATCTCAGTGTCTATGCTACTGGTGGTATAATTAGGAAGTGGCTTCCTGTGCCAAAGTGTTCAAGGCTACTTCCCACATGTTCTTCTATGTGGTTCAGGGATGCTGGATTTTTGTTGAGATCTTTGATCCATTTGTACTTGAGTTTTGTGCATGGGGATAGATATGGATCCATTTGTGTTCTTCTACATACATCTTCTACACCATAGGTAGAAGATGCTTTCTTTTTTCCATTGTATGATTTTTACTTCTTTGTCAAATATCAGGTGTTGATAGGTTTGTGGGTTAATATCAGGGTCTTAGATTTGATTCCATTGGTCCACCTGTCTGCTTTTGTGTCAATACCAAGCTGTTTTTATTGCTATAGCTCTATAGTAGAGCTAAAGTGAGGGATGGTGATACCTCCAGAAGTTCCTTTATTGCACAGAATTGTTTTGAGTATCCTGGGTTTTTTGTTTTTTCCATATGAAGCTGAGTATTTTTTTTTCAAAGCCTGGGATTTTGATGGGGATTTGTAATTGGCTTGACGGGTCACCTCGTCTAGGGTCAGTAACCCGTCTGGCCGTTCAGTTATTCCAGGGTCCCGGAGAGGCGCTATCTGTAAGATATGAGCTAGAAAAGAGGAAGGAGGCCAAGCTGGAATTCCTGTCGAAGCCTC
>NC_022012.1:12481140-12481978 GCF_000317375.1 Microtus ochrogaster | reverse complement strand
ATTTGGGTGTGGGGTAGGCTCTGTCAATAGAACGATTCCTAACATAATTAGGGGTGTGGGGTTCTCTGTAGACTCCCCTAGGGTGATGGTTCCTGTAATGATTTTAGGAGGAAATTGGCTCCTAACAGGGATTGCACTGAATCTGTAGATTGCTTTTGTAACATTGTTATTTTTACTGTGTTGATCCTACCTATCCAAGAACATTTTCTGATATCTTCTTTAATTTCTTTTTTCAAAGACTTAAAGCCCATATCATACAGGTGTTTCACTTGTTTGGTGAGAATCACTCAAGATATTTTATTTTGTTTGTAGGTAGGTGTTGTAAAGAGTGAAGTCTCTCTGATTTCTTTCTCAGCCTGTTTATCATCTGTATATTGGAGGACTACTTATTTGAGTTGATCTTTATCCTGTTACATTATTGAAGGTGTTTATCAGCTGTAGGAGTTACCTGGTAGAATTTTTTGGGTCCCTTATGTATACTATCATCAGCAACTAATGAAAGTTTGACATCTTTCTTTCCAATTTGTATCCTTTTGATATTCTTTTGTTGTCTTATTCTAGCTAGAACTTTGAGTACTTTATTTAATAGATATGGAGAGAGTGGAAAGCCTTGTCTTCTTCCTAGTGTTAGTGGAATTACTTTGAGTTGGTTTGATATTGGTTTGCTGCACATTATCTCTATTATGTCTAGGTATGTTTCTTGTATCCCTGATCTATCTGAGGGGTACTTGATTTTGTCAAAGGCTTTCTCAGCATTGAGTGAAATGATCATGTGGATTTTTTTTTTTCTTTTAGTTTGTTTATATGGTAGATTACATTGACAGATTTTTGTATGTTG
>NC_022012.1:12445255-12480949 GCF_000317375.1 Microtus ochrogaster | reverse complement strand
GTAGACCAGGCTGGCCTCGAACTCACAGAGATCCGCCTGCCTCTGCCTCCCGAGTGCTGGGATTACAGGCGTGCGCCACCACCGCCCGGCTGTAATTCTCTTTCTTAATTGTGGTTGTGTGTCTTTGTGTGGTTTGGGTATTTTGGTGGCTCAAAAATGTGTGCCTATAATGTACTTATTTGTCTCTTTTGGTTGACTTTAGTTTGAAGATTATTTTATTAGGGAGTTGGAACTTACCTTTAGTTCTTTCAAGGTTATTGTGCTTCTACCTCAAACAAAGGTCTTACCTATAGGTATCTCAAGAGAGTTATGGTTTTTTAAGGTTATTGTTAACAGGTGTGGCTAATAGCCAGATCTTGTACTCCAGGAATAGAGAAGTAGATTGTTTCTACCTCAAACAAGAATCTAAGGATCCAACCAAGTTCCAGTTCCTCTTATGGTGATAACTTGGGATTCTACCCAGGAAGTGATTTGCCTACAGAATGTTTTGGTCTAGTGTGTCTGTGTGACTTGTTTTGGTATAGCAACAGAATGTAGCTTTGTAGCAACTATGAATGTAACCTGTGACCTTCAATTGTTATGTTAATTTCCTTGTATCATGTTAATGCAGTCTTTTGTCTTATTCCTACCTTTTGGGATCAGGGGTATTTTAAGCAGTTGGAAATTCAATGCTGGTGAATTTTTAGTACTCACTGGAATTCCCTCCCCATGCTATTCTATATGTTTTTCCATTTTATTATTTTCATTTACACCTTCATATTCTTTACTATATTTCTAAATCCTCATGCCTCTACCCTGGCAAGAGGTAATTTTGTCGAGGTTGGTCCCTGATAGGATATCAAGGTAACTGATAAAAAGAGTTTGGTAATTTTTCTTATGTTTCTATTGTGTGGAATAATTTGAAGAGTATTGGCATTATCTCTCCTTTGAAGTTTGAAGTTCTGGTAAAATTCTGCACTGAAACAATCTGGCCCTGGATTTTTTTTGTGAGACTTTGGGTGACTGATTCTATTTCCTTAGGGGTTCTAGATCTATTTAAATCATTTAACTGGTCTTCATTTAATTTTGGTATGTGGTACCTATCCAGAAAATTGTCCATTTACTTTAAATTTTCAATTTTGTTGAGTACAGGTTTTTAAGTATGACTTGATGATTCTCTGGATTTCCTCAGTGTCTGTTGTTACGTTCCACCTTTACACTTTTGATTTTGTTAATTTGGATACTCTCTTTCTGCCTTTTTGTTAGTTTGGATAAGGGTTTTTCTATCTGGTTGATTTTCTCAAAGAACCAACTCTTTTTCTCATTGATTCTTTGTATATTTTTCTTTATTCCCATTTTAGTAATTTTAGATCTCAATTTGATTATTTCCTGGCATCTCCCATCCTGGATAAATTTTCATCTTTTTGTTCTAGAGGTTTCAGGTGTGCTATTAAGTTGCTAATGTGAGATCTCGCCACATTCTTCATGTAGGCAATTAGTGCTATGAACTTTCCTCTTAGCACTGCTTTCAGAATGTCCCATAAGTTTGCATTGAATTCTAGGAAGTCTTTAATTTCTTTCTTTATTTCTTCCTTGATCCAGTGGTGATTCAGAAGAGTATTGTTCAATTTTCATGAGTTTGTGAGTATTCTGAAATTAATGTTTTTGTTGCATTTTTACTTAACCCATGGTGATCCAATAAGTTATAAGGGTTATTCCAATGTTTTTTGTATCTTTTGAGGTTTGCTTTGTTACTGAATATGTGAGAAGGTTCCATGAGGCACTGAGAAGGAAAATTCTTTTAATTTGAGTGGAATGTTCTATATATGTCTACAAAACTTATTTGAGACATACCTTCTGTTAGTTCCTTTATTTCTGTCTTGCAGTCCTGTCTATTGATGAGAGTGTGCTGTTGATGTCTCCCACTATTAGGGTGTGGGTTTGATGTGTGAAATAAACTTAATAATGTTACTTTTACAAGTGTGTATATCCCTATATTTGGGACATAAGTGTTCAGAATTGAGCCTTAGCTTGATGGATATTTCTTGTGACAAATATGAAATGTTGTTGCTCATCTCTTTTGATTAATTTTAGTTTGAAGTATATTTTAATAGATATTAGAATAGTTACCCCCTATGTTTCTTAGGTCCATTTGATGGGAAAATCTTTTCCCGACCCTTTACTCTGAGGTAATGTCAGTCTTTGAAGTTGAGGTGTCTTTCCTGTATGTGGCAGAAGGATGGGTTTTGTTTTTTAATTCATTCTGTTAGCCTGTGTCTTTTTATTGGCGAATTGAGACCTTTGATATTAAGAGATACTAAATACCAATGATTGTTAGTTCCTGTTGCTTTTTTTGTTGTTGGTACTATGTGTGTTTCCTTAGTTTGGGTTTTGATGGTGTGGGAATATCTGTTGCCTGTGTTTTCGCGGGTGTAGCTGCCTTCCTTGTTTTGGAGTTTTCTTTCTAGTACTTTCTGTAGGACTGCATTTATGGACTGGTATTATTTAAATCTGGTTTTGTCATGGAATAACTTGTTTACTCTATCTATGTTGATTGAAAACTTTGCTGGGTTACATCTGTAGTGTCTTAGTGTCTGCAGATGTTCTATCAAGGACCTTCTGTCTTTCAGAATCTCTATTGAGAAGTCAGGTGTAATTCTGATAGGTCTACCTTTATATGTTTTGTGACCTTTTTCCTTTGCAGCTCTTTATTCTTCATACTTAGTGTATTGATTATTATGGGGTGAGGAAACTTTTTTTTTCATCCAGTTTATTTTGTTTTCTGTAACCTTTCTGTACTTTCACAGGCATGTCCTTCTCTCGGTTGGGAAAGTTTTCTTCTATGATTTTGTTGAGTATATATTTTGTGCCTTTGAGCTCGATTGCTTCTCCTTGTTTTCTTTCTATTATTCTTAGGTGTGGTCTTTTCATGATGTCTCAGTTTTACTGGATATTTATGTTAGGAATTTATTGGATTTAACATTTTCTTTGACCAATGAATCTATTTCCTCTATTGTATCTTCAACATCATAGAGTCTCTCTTCCATCTCTTGTATTCTGTTCATTATGGTAGCATCTGTACTTCCTGATCATTTACCCAGATTTTCCATTTCCAGAATTCCCTCAGTTTTTGTTTTCTTTATTGCCTTTATTTCTGTTTTCAAGTCTTGAACTGTTTCCTTTACTTGTATGATTGCTTTTTATTTTTGGCTTTCTTTGATTTAAGGCATTTGTTGATTTCTTTCAATTTTTTTGTTTGTTTTATCCTTTGCTTCTTTAAGAAATTTTTTTGTTTCCTCTTTGAGGGCCTCTATTATCTTCATAAAGTTATTTTTAAGGTCATGTTCTTCTGCTTCATCTATGTTAGAATGTTCAGGTCTTACTGATCTAGAACCACTGGTTTCTGGTGGTGGCATATTTATCTTTATGTTGTTGAATTTATTCTTATGCTATCATCTACCCATCTGTAGGCCCATATTTCTATATGGTGTGGCAGCCAGGCTCTGAAGCCATAGGCCCACCTGAGATGGTCACATAGACATGCAGACGGCCTCAACAATAGCCAGGATGTGCTGCTCCTTCTCTTTTGTTATAAATGTAGATCACCTGGGGAGAGGTGTTGGCTGAAGCTGATGACTTAATGGTCAGGATGTTTGGTGCTCCCTCCTTTGTAATTTGGAGGATAAATTATAGAGATGCTAATTCAGGCCTACATGACAGCTAGCATACAGGTAGATGCGGACATGACAGAAGGCCATTCACCTGGTTACCTAGCAGACAGCCTAATGTATTTTCCTGCTCAATTGATGTGATGGTATATAAGCTGTTTGGATAATAAACGCAGAAAGATTGTCAGGAGAAAGAACCCTGAGATGTCCTTCCATGATGACCATGTCAGTTGTGTCTGATTATTCCTTGTGTCTCTATTTCAGTCCAGTGGGTGCAGGTGAGACCTGTGCTTCAGGTTTATCTCTTCTTCCAGTTGGTATAGGTGGGGCCTGTGGTTTAAGTGGTCATGTGGGAGCCAGCCATGATAAGCTAAGTATGGGCAGGTTACCCAAAGGAAGTTCTTTACTTCCAACCATTATCACTTATCACCCACCAGAGTAGAACTCAATCATCGATAAATTTAATAAGAGGCCAAGTCTCAGGAGTTTACCCTAAAGCAATACCTGGTAGCAGGAAGAGCCACAAACTGAGATTACCTGACCACCACTCAAGAACAGACCATTCAAAGGAAATACCTAGCATTCCAATTGCTATAAATAGGACCACCTGCCAACACTCATCAGGACACCTCTAGACAAATGTCAGCCAATCAGGGGTCCTGAACCTCAGAAACCCCTCACCCCCACTTTACTGCTATAAAAACCCAATTCTAATTTCGCTCAGGGTGTTGGGTCCAGGGAGGTTGCACAAAGATGAGAACACCACCAATTGTAATAAACCAGAAGCAAACTTTATTCCAGAAACCAGATCCTAGAAAAACCAGAAGCAAACTTAAAAATAAAAAATAAAAATAAACAGAAGCTTATCAGCTAGTTGAGACCACAGCCAGAGATGGTGTTTGCTAGGCTGTGGCAAAAAGCCAGTTTCTGAACCCACTTTTTATAGTAGGGGCACCAAGCATTAGCTCCGAACAAAGGAATTTTTACAATCTTGCCCTGACCCTTGGATTAGTCAGCAGAGAACCTGAAGAGGGGAGTGAGTTCTATGTCAATGGGTAACTAGGCAGCCATCATGAAATATGCTTTAGGGGAGATTACAGCGAAAGTCACTAATTGCAAGAAAGCAGATGTCTTTAGCAATTAGTCAGAAAAGGGACTGCTAGTAATACTAGAAGGTTAATAAATTAGGATTAACTGTTTTTTAGGCTGAGAACTTAGAAGATAGTGGAAAGCTTTTCACACTATCTCAAGGTAAAACTCAGATACTGATGCCATATTTTACAACCTCCATTATCAGAGCTCATCAATTAAACCATTGTATTTGTCCACTGTCTCCTGGTACCTCCAGGCAATATATACTGAAGCCCCAGCCTCTCTTTAATTGTGCCAGTTTTCCATAACAGAGACAGTGCCTAAACCAGAGGTCAGTACCTGTATCCTAAAGGTTAACTCAGTTCACATCTGTCCTCTATCAAGGATGGCCAGGACACTACTCTCAATTTGCAAGGAGAGGCTCTGGCCTTGTGAGTAAAACAGCTAATTGTAAAATGAAATGACCTAAGCTTCCCAAGCATCTGAGAAAATAGCTCACTGTGAATGAGTGATCCTTGATCTGCTGAGAAAGCTGCTGATAGTCCTTTCTCATTCTCCTAGACTTATAACTTTATAATTTTTTTTTTATTAAGAAAGAAAAAAAAATTTTCCGCCTCCTCCCAGCCTCCCAACTTTATAATTTTTTATTTCTACATTTTTATTTTTGGAATCTATATTTTATTTTCTTATTCTTGGACTCTTCAGGGGCTCTCTGATTATTCCAATAAGTTGGACATGTGGAGAGATCAAGTTTGCAAACTTGATTAAAAAAAAGGCTCTTTGATTTTACGTATGGGATTTTTGGCTTTTGCAGTGACTTCATGGATTTGGGTATAACAGTCACTCTTTGTAAAGCCTGTGTTACTCTCTATGGTAAAGTTCATGCTACTGTACTATTTGCCAGCCAGGCAAGGGACTGGAGATTAAAGGAACACACAAGAGACAGGAGTTATCCGTGAAGAAAAAATGCCTATGCCATTTATTCAAGTTTAGGAAATCCCTTATATATCTAACTGCTGCACAATGGAATTCCTCCCAGGCAGGTGGGAAATTACCAAGCCCAAAATGGAGTAAACAATAGCCCTATAGTTAACCACCATGGGGGCAGAGGGAGCACAAGAACAAACAAGATGCTTAGCTGGAAAATGCAACCAGAAATGTATGACCAGAAACTGTCCCCAAGATGAATCCCAAGAGGAGGGGGTAGACCCATGGGTCCTACTACTCTTTCTTCAGGTACAGGTGGGTCTGTGCATCTGGTGGTTATTGATTAGGCTTGGGGGCTTCTCCACGAGTAGGCGGGACCAAGGTTCTGATCATCACAGATGCAGTGGGGAATGGTTTGGCATGTGGGGAGGCTGCTCCCAGGCCTCTGGGGCCTTAGTGGGTGTGGGTGGGCCTTCAGGGACTAGGACCTAGATGATAGGGCTCTCCAGCAGGGACTCAGGCACTCACTCCTCCAGGTATTGTAGGAACAAGGCTCTGGTGATTGCAGATGCCATGGGGGATGAAAGACCCCAACCCTAGTCCCCAACTTAAGATGTTTTCAAGATCAACTAGGCCAGAGCAAAACAGGTTATCCATGAGCGGCAGAAGCAGCCTTGAGACCAGCTGCACCTGCCAAGGGGGCAAAACAGGATATCTGTGGGTGGCAGGAGAGTCTTGAGAAAAACACCCAGTCCTTTGTGTATCGAAACCGAGGGGGGTGAAACTGGCTTAAACTAGACTTGTTTTTGTCCTGATGTTGACCCACCCCATATGTTAATTTGAATTGACCAATGATGTTGTTATTGCTATGCTTCCCCGTTATGTAACCCTGAGACCCTATAAATGCTTGCTGGAAAAATGCACAGGGGGCTCAGTCTCACTGGAGTATTGAGTACCCTGTTGGCTCCTTCGCCATTAAAGAATCCTCTTGCTGTTTGCATCCATTGGCATGGCTTATTGAGTCTGGGGGATCATTCCTTGAACCCTAGAAATTAGGGTCTTTCAGGGGATGTTTGGGTGTGTGAGAAGGCCGCTTCCAGGACTCTGGGGCTTCAGTGGTTGGGTGTGTGGCCCAGGATGTGCCTTCGGGGCTAGGCCTAAATATTAGGGTCCTTCAGCCAAGATCTACTCGCCTCTCCAGGTGTGGGAGGGTCCAAGGCTCTGGTAGCCACAGATGCCTTGGGGGATAAATAAGGGTTTGGGGAGGCTGCTCCTAGGTCTCTGGGGCTTAGGTGTCTATAAGTGGGGCTTGGGATGTGCCTCTGGGGTCTAGGCCAGTCAGGACTTAGATACTTACCTCTCACTTGTTTGATTTCTAAAGGGAGGGAAAAGAAATAGTGTGAATTTGGAAGGGTGAGAAGGTGGAGAGGATCTAGGAGTAGTTGGGTAAGCAGAATCTATAGTTAGAATATATTCTTTTATATTTTTTTTACTCAAAATCTAGCAAATGAATTATGTAGTTACAGAGGACATCACTGTCCTTTAATCTTTTTCCTCAATATCTATTGATACTGTTACGGTTTTTGTTCTCTTTAAGAGGCAAGCCACTCCCATTCCCAGCGACCCCTGACCTTTCATCACCATCTTAGATTCTCCTCTGTCCTCTCCTGCCCTGTGCCCATGTTTCCCCCACTTTCCCTTCTCTTTCTCCTCTCTTTCTGTCCCCCATTCTCCCTTTCCATAACCCCCTGAATAAATATTCAACATGTTGTGTCTATCCATGTCTCTTCTGTCTCCTGCCTGCCCGGCATGTGTTGTCTTGCCCGAGACCCCCAGCTGTCTCTGCCTGGGACTAGCTGCACTGCCGGCCCACCGGGGACCTGCTGCGAGCAGCTCTAGACCCGCAGCTGTTCTGTGGGGGACCCACCAGCATTTTTATAAAATCATAAAAGATACAAAAGCTCAATACCTTTATAATCAGCATTTGAAATCTTTTGTAAACTTTTTAAAAAATGTATTGTATCATTCACATCATGTATCTTTAGCCCACTCATTTTCTTTCCCTTCAGATCCACTTTCTGCCCTTGCAACCCTTCCCCAAATAAAATAAAGGAAAATTTAAGAGAAAAAAAAAGAAAAAGAAAGAAAGAATATTATCTCTTCCTTGATACTTAGTGTGACTTATTTAATGCTAGGTCCTCACTGGGATTCTTCTTGGAGATCCTTATTGTTGCACTGTGTTGTCGAGATCCTGCAGCTTTGAGTCTGCAGGACCAGCCCCTTCACATGTTCCAGCAAATCATTGATGGGTGTGAAAGACCCTCTCGGAGAGTGTGTCTTTCAGTCTGGGGAGACCCTTCCCAAGGAACAGCGAGACCACTTGTGTGGATGCAAACAGCAAGAGGTTTATTCAGATACACAGGTACCTGGGGCGTCCAAGTCTCTCGGAGGACTGGCGCGCTGTCAGGCTGGGGTAGCGGGTTTTTATAGGGTAAAGGGAGCAGAAGCGTGGTTACAGAAGCGAGATGCATAGTTACAGGGTTTTCATTGGTCAGTTTGAATATGGCCGAGTTCAAGTCAGGACAAGGTCCCTGGTTCCCGAGAATTCAGATATGGGCTGCCTTGGCTCTTGTCTAGGGCAGACAGGGTGTCTTTCTCGGTATTCACTGTTCCTCCCCCGGCCCAGCCACAGGTGTCTCTATCTCGTTTTGGCAGCTTCTAAACTGCCCTTTGTTAAAACCCTGAATATTCAGTACACGCCTTGCAAAATGTTGTTACCGGTGCTAAGTTGTTTAACAAGCTGGGCGGGGGGGGGGGTCTTTCAGGTGGATGTTGGGGTGGGCCAACACATAACCCTGGGTCCAAGTCTGGGTATTTTCAGAGTTGGTCAGCTCACCAGCTCTCCCCTGTCTTCACTACCAGGGTTCTATTTCCAGCATTTCCCTTGCTATTTCATAACTTGCAGTGATGAAAAAGGAGTGGGGCCAGTTCTCCTGCTTTCACATTCTTAGTTTTGACATTTTCACACCTATACCCTCAGGGCCAGCTCTACTGTGTAGCCCAGGTAATGTGTAGGGGCCATTCTTTAGAGTTCTGCAGCTGGTGAGGAGCATGGACAGCTTTCCCAGTCTGATGATCTCAGGGCCAGCTTCCCCACCTGCAACAGCTAGCAAGGGGCAGTAGAAGAGGTCAACTCTCCCCTACCCATACCACCATATGGCAGATGAGGGGAAGGGTCAGATCTCCCATGTTCCCATTCTCAGGATGGTTCACCAGCACCCCTGTCAATTAGGACAGCTCTACTATGCTGCCCAGGTGAGGTTCAGAGTCCACTTTCCTGAATGTTGCAGCTGGAAAGGGGGAGAGTCAGCCTCCTCACCCACCACAGGTGGAAGAGGAAAGTGGGGGATGGTATCTTTCCCTCATCCTATCACCATATAACAGATGAGGGGTGAATGGCCAGCTATACCACTTCCATACTCTCAGGGCCAGATTGTGTTCACCTCTCTACCAACAGGGGCAGCTCTGCTGTGCTGCCCTGCTGAGGAGAAGGGCCTGCTCTGCCAAGTACTGTAGCTGGTGGAGAGTAGGGATAACTCTGCTTTCTGCTCTTCTAACTTCAGGGCCAGCTCTCCTACCTGCCTCAGCCATTAAGGAACAGTGGAGGTGGGGGGAGGGAAGGAATCTCTCCCCTGTCCATGCTATCCATTTGGCAGATGAGGGGTGGGGCCAGGTCTCCTACACTCTCTTTCTTGGGGCTAGCTCACCTGTGCCCCCATCAGCAGAAGTTTAGAATATATTCTATGGAATTGTTTCTCAATAGAGAAAAATTCTGTAGGCGCCAGTAGAGTTTATTAGAAAAAAAATTGATTTAGACTTATACACTAGAATTAACAGAAAGTGAAATTGATATGCACTCTAGCACTGGGATTAACAGAAAGTGAAAGAATAAGAGAGAATCTTAAGAGAATAGTGCTGAAGTGTCTTAGCAATTGCTGCATAAATATTTTTGCTGCCTCTCAGGTTATATCATAACATCATGTTCATTATGTTAACAATCTCTAACATTCTTTTCCTCTTCTACTTTTTGAAAATGATATTATAGGGTAGCTCTTGAGGTATCTTGGAGAGGGATTAGAATCTGATATGATAAAACCTTTGGTCTCAAGGTTTGGGCAATGTGATTAATTCATGTCCTTGATTGTAAGTGGATTTTCTTTGAAATTCTAAGAAAATTTTACAGCTGGGACAGGAAAATGACATGCTTATACATATATTTGACATGCTTAGAATATAAACATGATTCCTTGCTATATTAATAATCTCGTTTGAATTATTTATATAAAATGATTGTCATTGAAATTATTGTTTGTGATGAAATTCCTGACTCTATTAGTCAACTGATCAAACTCAGATTTCATGCCCCCTCAACTTTCCTGTCTTTTATATTACTTCACAACTGTTCCTATGAATAACTGCAATTCTGGGCCTTATGACATAATCTTGGAATTCTGCTGCCTTGTTCCCTGGTTCAAATGTTGTTTGTGCAGCACCTGTTTCTCAAGCTATATTAGATCTGCTCCATTCATTTCAGACATCCACACTATAAAGCAGTACAGAACAGTGGTTCTGTTCCTTGTACCACATGTATAGTCTGCTTGGTTCTTGACTTTCTAAACCTATTTTCTATTCATTAATTTACCACTTCACTTTTGGGTCTTGTATGTAGAAGCAAAATTGTTTTAAAAGACAGCAAAAATAAATCCCAACATCTGAGATAGAATAATCTTGGTTGTAAAATAAGTTTTATCAAGTATTTATTCAAAAATTCATATGTAGAAATAGGCTGCTAATATACATACACAGTTATCTGTAAAGTCAGTATATTGCATTTAGAAAATTTTAAGTTATAATTTTATCCAATTGCGTGCAATTACAATTTTAACATGCCCTTTCAATGGAGCACATGAATTTTTCAGCTGATGAAATAATACTTTTTCAGACATTGAGGTATTTAGTAGAACAAAGTGAAGTTAAATACATCTGATATTTTTTTTGTCTTTTATCTTTTTTAATTTTTAATTTGTATTTATATTTTTAATTTTATTTTTTTATTCAGCTAGACATTTTTCTCCACTCTCCTACCTTCCTTTCCCCTCCCCTTATACCTTCTCCTATAATAGCCATGCTCCCAATTTACTCAGGAGAACTTTTCTTTTTCTACTTCCCATATACATAAGATCCATGTATATCTCTCTAAGGGTCCTCTTTATGGATTCATCCATATACCTGAAAACTGTTGTTGTTGTTGTTGTTGTTGTTATTATTATTATTATTTTCTGTATAATTTTTCCACTGTACAAATGTACTATATTTTCCTTATCCATTCTTTGGTCCAGAGGAATTTAGGTTGTTTCTAGTTTCTGACTATGACAAACAATACTGCTATGAACATAGTTGGGCATATATCATTGTGGTATGATTGAGCATCCTTCGGGTGTATACCCAAAAGTGGTATTGATGGATCTTGACCAAGGTTGTTTTCTAATTTCTTAGAAATCACCATACTAAAATCTAAAGTAGCTGTACCAGTTTACACTCCCACCAGAAATGCAGGAGTGTTCCCTTTACCCCACAACCTCTCCAGCATAAGTTATCATCAGTGTTTTTGATCTTGGACATTCTTAGAGGTGTAAGATGGAATCTCAGAGTTGTTTTAATTTGCATTTTTCTGATGGCTAAGGGTGTTGAACATTTCCATAAGTGTCTTTCAGCCATTTTAGAGTCCTTTGTTGAGAGTTCTCAATTTAGGTCAGTACCCCATTTTTATTATTGGATTTTTTTTTGTTCATTTGATGAGCAATTTCTTGAGTTATTTGTATATTTTGGAGATCAGCCCTCTTCCCAATGTGGGATTGGTGAAGATCTTTTTTCCTTACTGTAGCCTGCAGTTTTATCTTGTTGACCATGTTCTTTGCTTTACAGAAGCTTTTCACCTTCAGGAGGTCCCATTTATTAATTGTTTCTCTCAGGGTCTGTGTTACTTGGGTTATATTTAGGAAGTGGTCTACTGTGACAATGTGTTCAAGTGTACTTCCCACTTTCTCTTCTATGAGGTTCAATGTGTGCTATGGGACAATGGTCTGTATCCTGTCAATTATATTTTTAATAAATGCTGATTGGGCAGTAGCAAGGCAGGAAGTAGAGGCAGAGCAATAAGAACTGGAGAATTCTGGGAAGAGGAAAGCTTATTCTGAAGTCCTGACCCAGCCACAGAAGGAGCAAGATGTGACTGCCTAGTCAAATAAGGTACCCAGTCACATGGCTAACATAGGCAAAAATAATGAGCTAATATAAGTTATAAGAGTTAATAAGAAGCCTGAGCTAATGGGCCAATCAGTTTATAACCTCTATGTGATTTTTTGGGGGACTTAATGATTGCAGGAACTGGGCAGGACAGAAACTCTGACAAGAAATGGTGCCCAAGGTGTGGACAATTCCATCCACATAAAGCCTGAAAGAGCTTGGGAAGTAATTCTAAATGAAAATAATAGAATTAAGCATGGCTTATTGATAACAGCATTTTCTCAGGTGGGCTCTACTTCTAGAGGCAAACACTCTCACTTAAAGGAGGTTTTCTGACTCAGCTTTAGCTGCAAAATCTTTCAGCTTTTTTAAGAGGTCCTGCCTCAAAACACTTAAATGGTGGTGATGCGAAGCTGGCCACATGCTTTCTGGTGGTAGCAGGCACCTTGAAATGCCATATAGTTGTTGTTGTGCTTTCCTGTCACTTTAAGGGACAAGCCACGCCAACTCCCATTACCTCTGACCTGCCCGCCGCCATCTTGCCCCTTCCCTTTCTGCTTTCTTGGAGTGCGCATGTGTTCTGCCTTTCTCTCCTTTTATCTTCTCTCTCTCTCTCTCTCTCTCTCTCTCTCTCTCTCTCTCTCTCTCTCTTCCTTTTTACCTTTATGCCTATCTTTTGCGTTTATGTGTCTGTTACCCGCCGCCACCGCCCATGCGGTGCGTGCCCTCCTGCTGGTGGGAAACTGTAGCCACTTGTCGCATGGTGGCTCTGCCAGCCTGCACCCAGGACTGACAACCATCTCTTCGGGGCTAGCAGCTGTGCTGAAAACATCTTAGAAATATTTTAAGAATAACAAATGGTGCCATGACTCAGATGATTCTCCCACCCCGGACTTCCACCCAGGGCTGGAGTTCTGGCTTTAGGCACCATCCGGGACTCCAAGATCCCTCCCGGGGCAGAATCAGGACCCAAGGACCTTTGCTACAACGACCCACGTGTTCCATCTGCCTGGATGCAGCTCCTCCAAACAACAAATCAACTAATCGTGAGTGTCCCCATCTCGGCCAGCTTAACCATCTCTTTTAACCCAAGGTATTGATCATTGAGCTCCCGGCAACCCTTCGCGGTTTCTAGGGATGGGGGAACCTCCAACCGTGGGCCTTCAGGGCCTCGGTTGTTCCCTTCACTGGCATTCAATTCGGCTTGTCTCCTGTGCTAAGCCCGTGCCAGGGACGGCATGGCCTTAGCCAGCCCCTCAGCTCACCCGTGCCTAGAGGCCCGGGGTCTCCAGTTCTCCCTCTTTTTCTCTTTTCATTGCTTTTTTTCCTTCTTTTCGTCGTAACTGCAGCTACTGTGTGGCACGCTGCTACGGTGCAGCCTGACCTTGGCTGAATCCCTCCTGCCCACGAGTCTAGAGTCTACTCAGCCAGGTTATAGCACCCCCCCCCCCCCGTGAAATTGGACGGCTTTTCAGAGGGCCTGGGTGTTCGTGCCATCTGCATCTTGCCTTAACGGGGAGCCGTTCTCGTTGTAGGCTTGAGGTGCCACGGTTTTTGTGGGTGTTTCCATGGCCTTGACCATGGCAGCCAAGCCATCCAGACCTATCACTCCGGCCTCATGCTTTAGTGCCTTATCCATCACTGTCCCGATAAATGGTCCCATTAAAGACGGCCATTTTGGGTTCCAGCCTTTTGCCCTCCCCTCTGCGGCTTTTGTTATGGCATGGCGGCTCTCCAACAGAGCAGACTACCACATGGTCACCATCTTGGCTGAGGGCCAGATGAATCAGGTGACTTTTTCCGCCATCTTGGCTGAGGGCCAGGTCACGTGACCACACTCCTGGTTTTACTCCCAGTTTTACCCTGCCTTCTCACCCAGTTTTCACTAAAATCCTCCTATTAACTCTTACATATGTTTTGAACAATGTCACGCCTCTGATAGATATGGCTTTAGCTGGTACCTCTGCCATGAGGCTGGAATCTCAGAAAGGTCAAGAATGAGCTGTATCCAGCCATCAAAGCCACAGCTTTAAACCTACCCATATTGTTTAGCAAATTATAGACTCATGAGGTCAGAAAAGGAGAGATATATACAGTAAAGTTACATCCAAAGATGAAAAAAACTCTAAATGGTTTACAGTGTGTAAAAAATATATGCAGGCTTGGGAGAGAATTGAAAAAGGTTGAAGTCTTTAAAATAAAAAAGAGAGTAGTTGGGTGTGGTGGCACACACCTTTAATCCCAGCACTTGGAAGACAGAGGCAGGCAGACCTCTGTGAATTCAAGGTCTGGTGGCACGTACTTTTAATCCCAGCACTTGGGAAGCAGAGGCAGGAAGATCTCTGTGAGTTCAAGGACAGCCTGGTCTACAAAGTGAGTACCAGAACAAAGATACACAGAAAAGTCCTGTCTCAAAAAGCCAAAAATTACAAAATAAAAATAAAATAAATAAAGGTTAAAATAAACCACAGAGAGTCTGGATACTGTGTGTTATTATGTTCTCTTTGAATTGTTTGAATGCTGAGGAAGGAGCAACAGCTGCTAAAAGATATTTGTTTATAAATGCTGCTGAATTAATCCAAGATAGGTATTGAAGTCAAAAGGTATGTTACGTTGGAGAAGAGGTTTTGCTTTTGTTTCCACAGAAAATGAGCAGCTATGGATTTATCTGAGTTAAGAAAAATCAGGTTTGATCAAGGAAGATCACCTGAGAAATCTTCCGTAGGAACAAATGGCCAGGATGTCTGAGTTCTACATCCAGAACAGAGTCAAGACTGCTATTTGAAATGATCAAGGCTCACAGGATACTCCAGTCAGAACTTGATCATAATTCTGAATTTTCATTACGTCCCCATAAGATTATCAGCACCCCTAACCAGCAGGAAGTAGCCTGGAAAACTGTACCCATCTTCCCCCCAAAATTTACTATGGATATTTTACTTTGTTTAGATTATTAGTTACAAGTTGTTATGGCTAATGGTTAGGAGAAAAGCTAAACAAAGGATATTAGATTCAGAGTTCTTGGGTTTTTTTAAAGGGGGAAGTACTGTGGGACAATGGTCTGTATCCTGTCAATTATATTTTAAATAAATGCTGATTGGCCAGTAGCCAGGCAGGAAGTAGAGGCAGGGTGATGAAAACAGGACAATTCTGGGAAGAGGAAAGCTCATTCTGCAGTCCTGACCCAGTCACAAAAAGCAAGATGTGACTACCTCAACGAATAAGGTACCCAGTCATGTGGCTAACATAGGCAAGAATAATGGGCTAATGTAAGTTATAAGAGTTAATAAGAAGCTTGAGCTAATGGACCAATCAGTCTATAACTAATGTAGACCTCTGTGTGATTTCTTTGTGGCTTAATGATTGTGGAAACCAGGCAGTACAGAAACTCTGACAACAAATGTGATTACTTTTTTTTTTAGGTCTTTGATCCATTTTGATTTGAGTTTTGTGCATGGTGATAGATAGGTACTTTTTTTGGTCCAGCCTATTTGGTTTTCTGTAAGTTTCTTGTATCTTCATATGCATATCTTTAGGCTGGAAAAGTTTTCTTCTATGATTTTTTTTTAATATAGTTTCTGTGCTTTTGAATTGGATTTCTCCTTCTTCTATCCCTATGATTCTTTGGTTTGGTCTTTTCATGGTGTCCCGTATTTCCTGAATATTTTGTGTTAATCTTTTGTCACATTTAATGTTTTCTTTGATTGATGAGTCTATTTCCTCTATTGTATATTCAGCGCTTGAGATTCCTTCTTCCACTTCTTGTATTTTGCTATTTATGCTTGTGTTTGTTGTTCCCCATAATTTCCATTTCTATAATTCCCTCAGTTTGTGCTTTCTTTATTGTCTCTATTTCATTTTTAAAGCCTTGACTCATTTCTTCATTTGTTTGATTTCTTTTTCTTAGTTTTCTTTAAGGAATTTATTGATTTCTTCCATATTTTTGTTTGTATTTTCCATCATTTTTTTGAGGGAATTTTCATTTCTTCTTTAAGGGCCTCAACCATTCTCCTAAAGTTGTTTTTTAGGTCATTTTCTTCTGCTGCTTCTATATTTGGGTGTTCAATCTTGCTGTTGTAGTGCCACTTGTTTTTGTAGGTATTGTGTTGTTCTTCGTGGTGTTGATTGTGTTCTACTCTGTCTACCCATCTTTTCCTCTGATTGTAATAGTTGGGGCTATGTCTCAGGGAGTCAATATTCCAGGTACTAGTGGCTCCAAGGCTCAGATGGTTGTTTCTTGTGGTTCAGTCAGTGCTATTGTTCCAGTTACCCTAGAAATCTCTTGGTGTTTCTAGAGGTCACTCAGTGCTTTCAGAGGTCACTCTGGTATTCTAGGGGATAATTCAGGCCTGTTCCAGTGGAGGTTGCTTGCTTGGGATTATTCTCATTGAGGTCACTGCCTTGGGCCTGGTCTGGCTTAGGTTGCTGGCTTGGGCCTGCTCTGATGGAGGTAATGGACTAGGGCCTGCTCTCAGTGGTGGCTCCTTTGTACCTGCTCTTGTGGAGGTCATTGTCTCAGGTTCTGCTCCAGGAGCAGAGGTCACTGGCTCAAGCCAACTCCTGTGGAGGTCACTGCCTAGGGCCTTCTCTGGTGGAGGTTACTGGTTCAAGCATGGTCCTACAGATATCCCTGGCTTGTGCCGGCTCCCGTGTAGATCCCTGGCTTGGGTCCAGTTCCACAGAGTTCTCTGGCTCAGGCCTATTCCCTCAGTGGTCACTCCCTTGTACTTACTCCTGTGGAGGTCACTGCCTTGGGCCTGCTCTAGCAGAGGTTGCTGGCTCAGGTTTGCTCCAGCAGAGTTTCCTGGCTCAGGCCTTTCCCCACAGATATCCCTGCCTTAGACCTGTTCCTATGGAGGCCTCTGCCTTGGGTCTGCTCCTTCAGAGGTCCCTGACTTGCATCTGTTCCTGCAGAGGTCTCTGACTTGATCCTGTTCCCTTGGCAGTATCTCCCTTGTATTTGCTCTTGTGGAGGTTGCTGCCTCTGGCCTGCTCTGACAGAGGTCCCATCTGATATATTTTAATTCTTATTTGTTTAAATTGATGTTGTTGTATTAGTTCAAGTATTTTCATAATTTCTACATTTTACCCTACCAGAATATGATTCTTCTCTGCATTATAATAATTACAGCTGCAACATGATGTTTAGATTTATGTCTTTTACTCCCAATTCTATCACATTACACTATAGAATACAGATTTACACATAAAAATATTAAGGGATTTGGCAAATTTCTTTCTACAAGTTTAATATAGACTAAAATTATGATATTCAAAAGTAAATCTTTTATGTGATGTGAGTACTCATAGTATAATGATTCTATTTCAAGGTCATGGTTAATTTTGCCACTTGGTTGATTGGATAATTTAACATTTCTACCCAATATTTCTTTTATTTTTGACATTATAACAGAAGTATATCATTTCTCCCTCCCACTTCCAATCCTCTCATGCACCGATCCTTGCTCATTTTCAAGTTCTTGGCCTCATTTTTTCATGAATTACTATGACATACACATATGTGTGTGATGTATATGTACATATTTTTCAGTTTGTATAATGGTATTCACATTGAATCAAAAATATCTTTGAAAAGTGACTCTAGCTAGATGTAGAATAACCAACTCATGGTTTGAAGAGAAGAAAAAACTTGAACAGATTAAATGACTCGAAGATTAATTATCAAAGTAAAGCAACTGAGAGATTGTAGTATTGATGTTAAAACAAGCATATAGGTGAATGAGATGGTGTCTAGATCCCAGAAATAAATTTACATGTATATAATAACTGATATTTACTAAAGGGGCAAAAATAATGCATTGGAGAAGACATGGATGACCTTTTCTGCATATGATGCTCAAACTGGTGGATATTCACATTAGAAAATCAAAATTTAGATAAATACAGACCTTAATTAGACCCTTCACAAAAATGTATATTACTCAAGATAGAATACAGACATAAACAAAAACCAAAATTGCAAAAATCCTAGATGATGACATTAGAAAGAGCTGAAGGCCATAGTACACAAGTTTGACAGTCCATTTGTTTGTTTATTTTAATTCATCAAGATTTTCATATAATACATTTTTTATCATAGTCACTATCCTCTCCCAAGTTCCCCCTGGTACATTTCTACTTATCTCCTTTATGTACCAATTTCTTTTTCAACCCATTTTCTTAATTAGGGTTTATTTTGCTGTGAAAAGACACCATGACCATGGCAACTCTTATAATGGAAAATATTTAATTGGGTTGCTTACAGTTCAGAGGTTCAGTCCATTATTAGCATGGGTGGACATTCCAGCATGCAGGTAGACATGGTTCTTGAGAAAGAGGTGAGAATTCTATGTTTTGACCTATAGGCAACAGAAAGGAGTATGTGACACTGGGCATAGTTTGAACATAGGAGGCCTCAATGTTCACCCTGAAAGTGACATATTTCTGCCAACAAAATCACAGCTACTTCAACAAAGTCATATCTCCTTATAGTGCCACCATTTGTGGGGGCCATTTTCTTTCAAACCACTTCATACTAACCCCTGGCCCTGATAAGCTTGTGACCATATCATAATGCAAAAATATTTTCAGTCCAACCTCAAAAGTCCTCATAGTCTACCAAAGTCTCAAACTTATTTAAAAGTCTAAAATTAAAAGTCTCTTCTGAGATTTATTTAATATCTTAAGAGTAATCCCCTGAACAATCAAAATAAACAGATCACATACTTCCAACACATAATGTCACAGGACCCACATTTCTATTCCAAAACATAGAGAAGGGAGAACAGTGAACAAACACTGTACCAAAGCAAGACCTAAAACCACTTGGACAAACTCTAAACTCTGTAGCTCCATGTTTGATGTCAAAATGCTCTTTAGATCTCCAACTCCTTTCATCTTTGTTAACTGTAACACATGATGTGGTGATACTCTCTGTATGCTATGAGTATGTTTCATTACCATTTGTTAATAAATAAGCTGCTTTGGCCTATGTCAGGACAGAACTTAGCAAGGTGGGGAATCTGAACACATATATAGAGAGAGTAGGCAGAATCAGAGAGATGCCATGTAGCTGACGAAGGACACAGATGCTAGAACCTTACCCAGTAAGCCACAGCCTCATACCAATACACAGATTAATAGAAATGGGTTAATTTAAGATGTAAGAACTAGCCAATAAGAAGCCTGAGCTAATCGGCCAAGCAGTGTTGGAATTAATATAGTTTTCTGTGTGATTATTTGGGTCTGGGCCTCTTGGAAACAAATGAGAAATCTCCATTTATAAGCATACATCTTTCTCTTGGACTGGTCCCACTTCCTATTGGCAGCTCAACTCAGCAAGTATTTTATGACTCTTATCTCCAACATTTTAGGGTCTGCAGACCCTAAAATGTTGTACCTTCACAGCTTCACACAGTGGCCTCTCTAGGTCTCCATTCAGGAACACCCCTGACACATACCTGGCCTGAACAGTATTTCTTAGTAGCAGAGGAATGTTCTATAACCCCTTTATTCTATTCTTGATTCTAAAGGGAGACCCAAGTGTCTATAGTTGCTAAGTTCTAATGTTTTCTGGGGCTATAATATGTCCCCCTCATTCAATTACATCTCCACTAATGTCTGTTTTTGATGGTTTAGTTTACTGTCTAAGATTGGCTTAGACACTCGATCTATAGACTCTGCTGGCCTCAAACTCAGAGATCTGCTCACTTCTGTCTCTGAAGAGCTTGGAATAAAGGCATATGCAACTACATCCATCTCTAAGATTTTATTTAATATTTAATACCTTTTAATGAGTTGGAAACTTAGCTGGCTGGAGCCTTGTGCTGAGGTCACTACTCCATTTATCATATTTCTTAATCTGTTTATCTCATGGAACACAGGATTTAGGTCCATTCTATTCCCTGGTCCTCTTCTTCTCCTCAAAATGCATTTTTGTATTTTTCCTTGGTCAGTTTGCTTCTTTTCACTATAAATGCTCATTAGTGCTAACACTAATAACCACACAACAAAGTCATTACTGCACTGTTTTGAGATTCCCTCTGCCAACAGAATTAATCCAAAACTCTTTACTTTAGCCTCAGGCAAAATTTTTGGACAAAGGCAAAAAGCAGCCACATTATTCACCAAAATATCACAAGCCTTGTCTCCTGGCTACACACTAACATTCTTTTCCTGTGAAACCTCCTGGGCCAAGCTTCCACACTTCAAATCACCGTCAGCACCAGTAGCTCTCATTCACCTACTAGCATGGCTCACTGAGCAGTTAATGCATTTTACGGTTTTCCTAACCCAAACTCCCAAAGTGCAAACTCCTCAGAAAATGTATGCTCAGGCCTATCATAATAATACCCTACTTCCAGTACCAATTTTTGGCTTAGTGAATGTTTATATTGCTATGAGGAGACACCATGACCTCATAACTCTCATAAAGAAAAACATTTGATTGGGGTGGCTTATTCATAGGTTCAGAGGTTTAGTCCTTTATAATCATAGTAAGACATGATAGTTTGTAGACAGACCTGGTATTGGAGAGTTCTACACCTTGATCTGTAGGCAACAGGAAGAAGTGTGACACTGGGAATAGTTTGAGGATAGAAGACCTCAATGCCTGCCCCCAGAGTGAAACACTTCCTCTAACAAGGCCACATCTCCTAATAGTGCCACTTTCTATTGTGCCCACTTTCTTTCAAACCACAAGATCCATTGGGTCCAAAATGTATTGGTCATATATTTGTGGGCTTGTGGGTATCCACTAGACAGTGGCTGACCTAATATGGGCAACACCTTGACGAAAGCAGGCTCTGTCTCTTCTTGGAGATATCAGTTGTCAATATCTTCTATGTTGAGAGTGGGACTCTGGGGCCCTTTTCATGTTGGGATTTTCTTTTACTTTATCTTGCACAGGTCACAACAGTTGTGGGTTTATAAAGGCCATGGATCAGCTGCATTTAGAAAACACTGATTCTTTGTACTTATCTGATGTCTCTTCTTTCACAATGTTCTCTAAACCATGGGAGGCATGGATGTAATATAGATGTTCCATTTGGAGCTCAGTGGTCCACAGTGTCTGATTATCTGCAACTTGATGAGGTGTGGATCTCTTTGTGAATTGATATCTACTGAGAAAAAAAGCTTTTTGTTTTTATTGAGGGTTGGGTAATACACTATTCTGCAATACGATGATCAGTTGTGAGTCAGTTTCATACTATAATCCTTTAGCATAATAACAGTATTAGGTTATTTCCTGTGGCATATTACCCATGTAGCCACATGTTTTTGGACAACAAACGCTGGTACGGATGTAGAAAAGGGAGAACAAACAATTACTGTTAGTGGGAGTGAAAACTGATGCAATCACTATGGAAATCAGTATGGAGGCTCCTCAGAATTCTAGAAGTACATCTACCAAATGATCCCACTGTATCAGTCTTGAATATATATATATATATATATATATATATATATATATATATATATATCCAAAGGACTTTTTGTCTTACCACAGCAATACTTACTCATACATTTAAACTGTACTTCATTTAAATAATTCAGGCATGGAAGCAGCATAGGTACCCATCAATTCAGGAACAGATAATAAGAGGTGGTACACTTATACAATGAGATATTGTTCATCTGTTAAGAAATGCAAAATTATGAGTGAGTACATCCCATGCTCCTCTTTTTGGGTCTGGCTTACCTCACTCAGGATAGTGTTTTCTATTTCCATCCATTTGTACGCAAAATTCAAGAAGTCCTTGTTTTTTACTGCTGAGTAATACTCTAATATGTATATATTCCATACTTTCTTCATCCATTCTTCCATTGAAGGGCATCTAGGTTGTTTCCAGGTTCTGGCTATTACAAACAATGCTGCTATGAACTCACTCATATTTGGATTCTAGCCACAAACAAAGGACATTGAGCCTATAATTAGTGATCCTAGAGAAGCTAAATAAGGAGAACCCAAAGAAAAACATATAGGCATCCTCCTGAATATTCACCTTCATCAGGCGATGAAAGGAGACAGAGACAGAGACCCACATTGGAGCACCGGACATAATTTTCAAGGTCCAAATCAGGAGCAGAAGGAGAGAGAGCACGAGCAAGGAACTAAGGACCGCAAGGGGTGAATCCACATACTGAGACAATGGGGATGTTCTATTGGGAACTCACCAAGGCCAGCTGGCCTGGGTCTGAAAAAGCCTGGGATAAAACCGGTCTCTCTGAACATAGCAGACAATGAGGACTGCTGAGAACTCAAGAACAATGGCACTGGGTTTCTGATCCTACTGCACGTACTGGCTTTGTAGGAGCCTAGGCAGTTTGGATGCTCAACTTACTAGACCTGGATGGAGGTGGGGGTTCCGTGGACTTCCCACAGGTCAGGGAACCCTAAGTGCTCTTCGGGCTGAGGAGGGAGGGGGACTTAATTGGGGGAGGGGGAGAAAAATGGGAGGCGGTGGTGGGGAAGAGACGGAAATCTTTAATAAATAAATACATTAAAAAAAAGAAATGCAAAATTATGAAATTCACAAATAAATGAAATGAGGTAGAATTAATCATTGTGAGCAATGTAACCCAGATACAGAAAGACAAAGGTCTTATGTTTTCTTCCTGTGGATGTGAGCTTTAAATCTTTAGATATGTGTGATTCATTTGGAATACTCACAGAAATTAGAGAATCAGTAAGGTGAGAGAAGGGGAGAGGCATTCATGGAATGGGAGATAAAATACAGTGATATAAAGATTTAAAAGGGAATAATGAGACAGGAAGGGTTAAATTGGCAGAGGGATGGGAGAACAGAGTAGAAGGACTACTATCAATACTTTAATATTTTTGCTTACTTTCCAGAAATTGGCAATAAGACGCTGTTGATAAAGATACCATATATTTAAAACAGAACATGGGACAATCAAGCAAGTATTCTCCTGGAAGCTTCATCCCTAGTAGCTATATTTCATAGTGCTAGAAGGTGCTATGCCTGCTACCAGGGTGAAAAGTGATCAGTAGTCTTTTCCAGCTGTGAGATACCCCTGTGAGGTACAATGTCAATGAGCCTGGCAGGAATTCCTCTGGAGAAACCAATCACTTTCTGATTAGAATTATGACCTATTATACAACACAAAATCCATACCTGGCATCATTATTTGGCTTAACTTTTTAGATGCAGCACTAAAGACATGGCCTATTGAAGAATAAATTTGGAAATCATAAAGACTAAGCCTTCAGTTATTTTGAAAAGATAATGTCAACATGATGTTATGGAAAGCTCCATACTTGAAAATCATTTATACTAACTCATCTGTTAAAAGTTAAAGTATACAAAACCTTTCCTCTTTCATATCCTTTACCTGGGATGCCATTAAGAGGTGGCACCATATTTACAGTAGATATTTCCACTTCAAATAATTTTTGAAGGAAATTCTTTGTAGGATTGCTCAATATAGGCAAGTTTACAACCAAGATTAAATTTATAATTGCAGTTTGAAACACACAAAGTTGTAGATTCACTTCCAAAGACAGTTTAATATATGCTTAGAATACTACATGTGCTATTAACATAATACCCACCAGTTTTTTTCTATAAAATTTGACATGTTTATCCAAATCATACAACCTTCAAGATATTTTCATTAATAGTTGTAAAAATGTTGAATGGATCAAAATAGTATTAGTAGGTAAATGAATAAACAAGTTATAATATACACAAACAGTAGACTATAACTCATTAATAAAAATAAGTGAGATACAAAAGTGTGCTGGCTAGTCTTATATCAGCTTGACACACAAACTAGTGTTATCTGAATGGAGAGAACCTCAACCGAGGAACTGTCTCAAAAAAAAAAAAAAGATCAGGCAGAGTAACATTTTCTTATTTAGTTATTGATGACAGAGGGCTCAGTGTTGACTGATTTCTTGGTTGGTAGTCCTGGGTTCTATAAGGAAGCAGGCTGAACAAAATGGGAAAAAACCAGTAACCAGCTCTCTTCCATGGTGTCTGTCTCAGTTCCTGCCTTTAAGTTCCGGACCTCTTTGAATTTCTGTCCTGACTTCTTTCAACAATGACACAGTGCTGTGAAAATGTAAGCCAAATAAACCCTTTTCTCCACCATTTGTTTTTTTCTTCTCCCTTTTTTTTTTTTTGATCATGGTATTCTGTCACAACAATAGAAACTCTAACTAAGAAAAAAAGCAAGAAATAAATATATGTATGTTATATTTTGGAAGGGAAGTGTGTCTTAAAGTACTACCTACTATGGTTCCAACTAAAACATTCTAGACAAGATAAAAATATCCAAAAAAAAAAAGATAGTTTATTTCTGGAGTTTAACAGGGAGAGATGAAAGAAAAGGCAGAACACAGATGATTTTAAGTTAGAGAAACTATTGTATATAGCAGCATAATGATAGACACTTGCCAATACACATTTAAAACCATAACATTCACAACACCAAGAACAAATTTCAGCAAATTTGTATAAAAAATAATACGTGAAAATTAACGTACTTGTAACGAATCCCTTAATCATTCTTCTACATCAGCCCTAATAAAACTCACTGGTTCACACACGTATATAAAGTAGAAGGGGAATTGCTAGCTATTAAGAGGAAGGGAGTCATCAGGAATTGGAAGGAGAAAGTAAAGTAGATAATGGGATGAGTATGATCAAAATACTTTATTTTCATTATTTGCAAAACACATTATTTGCATCAATTGCTTTTAATAATGATACCTACTAATATATGTAATGAATATGTTAATAACATATTATAAATAAAATAAGAAAAGTAACCACAAAAAGCAAATTTAGTTGATGAAAATGTGATTTTAAAATATTAAAATCTTTCTCTTTTTCTCAGTTTGTGGAATTTTTTTGTCCTTTTGCTGAAAATAGATTCATTTCTCCTCTGATTATAGTTTCTCCTTCCTCTACTCCTTCCAGTTTACCCTATATCTTCTTCCTTCTGGATCCACTCCCTTTCTCTCTCTCATTAGTAAACAGTAGGCTTCTAAAAGATAACAACTAAACATGACAAAATAAAATATAGTAAGATGAAATATATCAAACTTGGACACAGTAGACAAACAGGAGAACAGTGTCCCAAGAGCAGGCATAATAATCACACCCAAAAGAACCATAAAATTACAAACTTAACAGCTATAATGTATATGTAAAAAGACATTGTGCAGATCCATGTAAACCCTGAGCTTTCTGGTTCTGTTTCAGTGACTTTATATGTGGCTTGCCTAGTTGATTCAGAGAGCCTTGTTCTCCTGGCTCTTACATCTTTTTGTTTCCTCTTCTGTGGAGTTCCCTGAGGTAGGAGGAGAGAGATTTGATGGAGAAGTCCCATTTAGACTCATTCTGTATGAAATGTCTGGTCGTGGATCTCTGCATCTGTTCCCATTTGCTGCCAGAGGAAGATTATCTGATGAGAACTGAATAAGGCACTTATCTCTGTGTATAGCAGGATATAATAGAGTCATTTTATAGATTTTTTTTTTCATATCAGTAGTGTTTGATTTTACCTTGTTTCTCTGTATTATCTAACCTCTGGTTCTTGGTTACCCAAGCAGTATCAGATACAGGCTTCTTCTCATGGAGTGGGCCTTAAGTCAAATCAGACATTGGTTGGCTACTCTCACAAGTCTGTACAACCATCGCTCTAGCATATCTTGAAGGTAGGACAGATTGTAGGCCAAAGATTCTGTGTTTGAGTCAGTGTTTATGTTTCTCTTTTGGTAGTCCACAGAGTACCTTCCTGCACCAAAGACACAGGAGAGAAGACTCCATGTAGGCATCAGCTTGACTTCTTCATGTTCAATGAGTTGTGTGAGTATTGTCCATGGCAATAATGCCCTGCTGTCAGTTTGTGGGGAACATCCTTTGGCTTAGCATGTTTGGGGATTTCCATGGGACCACCTTGGCCAGCAACTATATTGAATGCTGTTCAGTTTTGCTACTGAAGGATTTGTTTGGTAATGAGATGGCCAGTTGAGAATTCATATTCCTCATTATTAGGAAAATGCATTAGGATTACCTTCTGATATTTTAGAAAGTTTCCACTGCTCTAGGTTTCCACATAATCCCTCGAATGACCCTCAATTCCAGATGTCTTGATGTAGAAAATATTGATGTAGGTTTTGCCTTTGAAAAAATTCAATACCCCTTCATTGTAAAAATCCTGGAGAGATTAGGGATACAAAGGACATACCTAAATATTAAACAGGTATTTTACAGTGAGTCTATAGCTAACATCAGATTAAATGAAGAGAAAGTCAAAGCAATTCTACTAAAATCAGTAAAAAGACAATGTTGTCCACTTTCTTCATATGTATTCAGTATAGCACTTGAAATTATAGCTAGAAAATTAGACAACTAAAAGAGAAAAAAAGATACATAAAATTGGAAAGGAAGAAGTCAAAATATCCTTATTCGTTTATGGAAATAGATACTATACATACATAATACTTAAAATTACATGAGAGAACTTACAGCTTAAAAACACATTCAGCAAAGGAACTACATACAAAATTAACTCATAAAATAAGTAGCCTTCTGACATATAAATAACTAAAAATGAAATAAGGAAAGCAACACCCTAGACAGTAGCATCAAACAATATAAAATATGTTGGGATAACTCCAGTCAAGTAAGTGAAAGACTTATATAATAGCCATTTCACATCTTTGAGGAAAGAAATTGAAGAAGATAATGGAAGATGGAATGCTCTCATGTGCTCATTGAATGTTAGGATTAATATGGCAAAAATGGCCTCCTACCAAAAGCTATCTACAGATCCAATGCAATCCCATAAAAATTCCAAAACAGTTATTTACAAACTTTAAAATGACAATCTTCAACTTCATGAAAAAAGACCAAAGAATTCAGGATATCCAGGTGTGGTGACTTTAATCCCAACACTCAGGAGGCTGAGGCAGACAAATCTCTGTGACTTTGAGCCCAGCCTTTTCTGCAAAGAGAGTTCTGGACAAGCTTGGCTGTTACACAGAGAAACCCTGTCTCAACAAACAAACAGCAACAACAAGAAAAAGCAAAGAAGAAGTGAAAAAACAAATAAGCAAATAAATCGGTATGTAAAACAATCCCAAACAATAAAAGAACTGCTGATGGCCTCACCATTTCTAATTTAAAGTTTTCTTGTGAAGCTAAAGTAATAAAGAAATAAAAAAGCTAAATAATAAAGTAATAAAAACTGCTTGGTATTGGCAAAAATAGATACAGGGATCAATGAAATGTAATTGAATACACAGACATAAATCCACACACATGCACTGTTGATAAAGAAGCCAAAAATACACACTGGGAAAAAGACAGAATGGTTAGCAAATAATGATCAAATTGAATACCTGAATATAGAAAAATGAGAATAGATCCATACTTAATATCTACACAAAACTCAAATCCAAGTAGATCAAGGACCTCAACATAAAACCAGATATGCTGAACCTGATAGAAGAGAATGTGGGGAACAGCTTTGAGTGCATTGACATAGGAGAATTATCTGAACGAAACACTGATAGCACAGGCACAAATATCAACAATTCATAAATAGTACCACATTAAAAGCTTCTGCAAGTAAAAGGGCACTATTGTTTTAACAAAATGGAAGCCTATAGAATTAGAGAATATTTTATTAACTCCACATCTGAGAGAGGACTAATACCCAAAATATGTGTAGAACTCAAGAAACTAGGTATAAAAATGTAATAATCCAATTTAAAAATTGTTTATAGATCTAAACAGAGAATTATCAAGAGAGATAAATTAAATGGTTGAGAAACATTAGCCATCATAGGAATGTACATCAAAACTACCATGAGATTCCATCATTCACCTGTCAGAATTGTTAAGATAAAAAACACAAGTGACAGCTCATGCTGGCAGGAATGTGGCACAAGGAGAATACTCCTTCGTTATTCATGGGCATGAAAATTAGTACAGTCAGTATGGAAATCAATATGACACTTCATGAGATATTTGGGACTCAAGCTACTTCAAAATTCAGCTATACCATTGTTGGGCATATACACAAAGAACTGTCTATCTTCCCCCAAGGACACCTGCTCAAACATGTTTGTTGCTGCATTATTCATAATATCAAAAAATTGTAAACAGCCTAGATGCCCTTTAATAGAAGAAAGGACAAAGGAAATTTGGCACATCTAAACAATGGAGTATTACTCAGCTGTAAAAAAAATAATATTATGACGTTTGCAGACAAATGGATGGAATTAGAACTCATACTGAGTGAGGTAAGCCAGAACCAGAAGGATAAATATATTATGCATTTGCTTATAAGTGGATATTAGCCATTAAGTAAGTGACAAACAAGCTATTATTCATAGACCAGAGTGTTTAGGTATAGAGCAAGGGTTTACAGAGGGGGACACATGGATTTACCTGATAAGGGAAATAAAATAAATTTTATAGGCATACTTGGGGCAGATGTGGGGAGGAATAAGGGAATAGTATGGGGAGAGTAAGGGGAGATAGCCTAGAGGTAGATTCTGAAATCTTAATTTAAGTTTTCAAAGTTTTGAATATTTATAAATTTTAATTTATTGGTGGCAAAAAGAAGGCAATCAGAGTTACATTGAAACATATTTTCATAGTTCAACAACAAAACATTATTTCCCTTTCATTAACCATATACAACATTGACTATGTCTATTTCAGCACCTGGAATATCTACAATTTCCAGAGTCTTGAAATTTATGACATTAGCAGTTTTTTCTCATTTGAAATTCACAAGTTTCTTAATTTGATAAGAGTATTATTTTGTAGTAATAGGAGCGGCGGAGCTGCATCCCCAGCACCCCGACCGCCTGCTAGCTTATGCCCAAAATAACAACACACAAACTGTATTCATTTAAACACTGCTTGGCCCATTTCTATCTAGCCTCTTTTCTGCTAACTCTCGCACCTGGACTAGCCCATTTCTTATAATCTGTGTAGCCCACAAGGTGGCTTACCAGGGAGATTCTAGCCTACGTCCATCCTGGGTTGGAGCTTCACCGCGTGTGCCTGCTTGGGAGCCAGGAGCATGATGTCTCTGCTCCAGAGTGCAGAGCTGTCGAGTGAGTCTGAGCTCACTTCCTCTTCCTCCCAGCACTCTGTTCTGTTTAATCCTCCCACCTATGTTTTTTCCTATGAGGGCCAGCCAAGCAGTTTATTTTTTTTAACCAATGACCTTCCTCCATCATTATTTTATCACAGTATTGTGTCACATCAAGATTTATATATTCAGAAAATTAGTTATATCTATTCCAAAATGTAATTCACCATTTTATTTGCAATATTAACCTTTTAATTAAATTGGCAGTAAAAGTCTACTAATTGTTTCATCTTAGACAGACAAGCTTTCAGAATGTTCAAAATATGTGTTACAAAATTTATTCATTATAAATAACTTTTCCTATTTGAAACTTAAAGGAAATTGCAAAACTTGTCATCATGTAAATTTTGGGAAGCTCTGTTATGGAAACTAATAAATAACTAACTGTTATGACATGTTAGTGTATGCACAAGTCTTGGAACTTAAATAAAAAATATTCTATAAGTAAAGCCGTTGTATTCAAATGAAGAGATTCCTCTTGTGCAGAAATTTTTAAAGAATATTTTCTGGGAGTAAAATGCAGTAACAACTTCCTTAAAAATGGAAATTCAGTATTCTTTTTTCTTAAATAAGTATTGAGAATTTTCATAGTCCATTCTTTCAGAAAAAGACCTAATCTAACATAAAAACTAAGATATATTTAGATAGGAAGCCACCTTACAAAAATTGACCCATTATTGGGGCAAGAATGCTAGTATGTACCATTTCAATACTGTATAACTTCCATTTCCTACATATATTGCACAGACTTGCTGAATAATTACCCAGGTCTGATCTTAATTACTGCTACCCAAATTCTTACTGCTTACTTGCGGAATTTCTTAGATCTGTAGTTAAGTCTTCTTTGAACAAAAAATGGTAGAAAAATAGGAGATCATTCTTTCTATATCATCTGAGGTGGAAAAGAGTCTGGTATTTCTACTACAGTCTCCAAATGACACAGTTTTTATCAAGAAATACCCATGTATGCTGCTCTTGAATCAGCATTTATTAACTTGGTGTTTCAAAACACTCCTGGAAACACAAACGTAATGCCACCATCTTTCACATTTAACCATGGGGAAAGTGTGCTTTACGAAGTACTATAAAATATCATGGAATAAACTGGAAATGCACACTAGAGATATACCACATTGCTTGTGGAAATTATATATATATGTGTGTGTGTGTCTGTGTGTGTGTCTGTGTGTGTCTGTGTGTGTGTGTCTGTGTGTGTGTTAGGGTTTCTACTGCTATGAAGAGACACTATGACCAAGGCAACTCTCATAAAACCAAAACATTTAGTGTGGTTGCTCACTTACAGTTTAGTGATTTAATCATTATAGTCATGGAACGAAGCAAGGCAGAATGCAGGGAGATGTGGTGCTAGGGAAGGAGTTAAGAGTTCTTACATCTTGACTCACAGGCAACAGGAAATGGTCTGAGACATTGGATATGGCTAAAGCATATATGAGACCTCAAAGTCCACCTCCACAGTGACACACTTCATCCAACAAGACTACATCTATTCCAACAAGACCACACCTCATAGAAATGCTACTCCCTTTAGAGACCGTTTTCTTTCAACCCACCACTCTCCATATATATGTATATATTCAGTAGTAATTTTTTAAGAATCTTTGTCAAATTGTATGTAACAAGAGACGTTATGAAAGTCATCATACATAGACTTACCTGTTCTTGCTCCTGTGGCCTGAAGCACAAAGCATTTTTTTTCTCAAGGACAATGTCTTTATATTAAGGTTTCTGCAATCAAGACCCTTGTGATAGCTTCCAGAATAATTTTTAATTAAAGAGCAAATGAAGTGGGGAAGGGATATATAATGCACCTCAGAGCTTAGATAAACCTGTGAAAGGGGTGACAGAAAGAGTAGAAGAGTCAAAAGAGATGGAGGATACCTAGAGAACAATGCCCTCTAAATCAGTTGAGCAAAGCTTCTATGAGCTCACAGATACTGAGACAGCAAACACAGGGCTCACAAAGGTTGGCACTGGATTCTGTGTACATGTTTAATTATTATTTATTAGAAGCCTCTACTTTTCTGATTAGGGACAGAAAGAGTGGATCTGGAGGGGAGGGGTAGTGGAAAGGAACTTGAAAGAGTAGAAGGTTGGGAAACTGTGATCAGGATATATTGAATGAGAAAATAATCTATTATCAGAAAAAGGGGATAAAGAAAAGTAAATAAATGAAATATTAATTGTATTACCCCCATACAAAGACTAGTTAAAATTAGTGAATTGTTCTTTAGGAGTGACTGTGAGGTATTTTCTTCATGGAAATTCAAAATTGGATTTTCTAAGGTTCTCAATAAGTAAAACCCTATTATTAGGGAAAACATGTTTTCCAAAAGAAAAGTCCCTTTTCAAGTTTATCTGTGCTGAAAGGTAGCATTGCATCCTGATCTCTTGACTTAAGCTTAAAGGCATTAATGATTGGACTCTTTAAATGACAACAACAGCAAAAGTATTATTTATTTATAAATTTGGGCAAGTAAAAGGCAAGCGATTTTAAAAATGTTCTTTGTGCATACATACGTATGTGTGTGTGTATGTATGTGTGTATGTATATGTGTGTATGCCACTTTTGTTTGGGTGCCAAAGGAGGTCAGAAGAGGGCACTTTCCACTATGTGCTGTGTGGTTATCTCCATGGTGATGGATTATCAGAGTGTACACACAAACTAAAGTAAGAAAGGGATAATTGGGGTCATAGAGTCCTTTGGTCACATACAGCTCACGTGGGAATCATCAACTAGGGGACATTTTTAAGTAATATTAAGGCGTACTATATAAGGTTGCATATACATACAAATGATCACAAACATACAAAAAGAAAAAAAGATGATAATGCAGAATTTTAAGACCTTAGAATAGATTGCACAGCAAGCTCCCCATTCAGAACTAAATTACCATGTCTACAGACTATGGCAGCATTTCGGACATAAGAGAGCAAAACTGCTTTTGATTAGATGTGAAGAATGTCTCTTTGTGAGGTGTTTATAGGCATATACTCAATGCTATTAAATTAGCAAGTGTCTAATGTGAGATCTTGCAACTCCGCAAGGTTTAGCAAACCACTCATTAGTTAATAAATTTGCAGTGTAGAAGCTGCAGTTAAAAACCACTTCTTCCTTTTCAAATTCAAGTCTTTCAGTTGTCAGAGGTTGAATCTTTTTTGAGGGCTTTAAAGCACATGACACCATCTGTAACACACCAGCATTCCTACCTTCTCTGTGCTGGTTTGAGAATATGAATGCCTCCCATGGGGTTATATTTAAATGCTTGGGCAGCAGAAAGTGGCACTACTGGAGAGGAATTAGGAGATACAACCGTGTTGGAGTAGATGGGGACTTATTGGAGGAAGTACATTACTGGTGGTTGGCTTTGGTGTTTTGGAAGCAGAAGCCAGGCCCAATGGCTCTATCCTCTTCCTGTTGTATGCAGATCTGAATGTAGACCTCTGAATGAATGTAGACTCTCCAGCACCATGTCTGCTTGTGTGCTGTCATACTCCCTGCAAAAATGATAATGAATTAAGCTTCTAAAATTTTAGGCAATTCTGAATGAAATATTTATTTTTTATGAGTTTACACAGTGATGGTATCTCTTCACAGCAACAGAACACTGACCAACACACTCTCTTTCCCCCTTAACGGAACAGCATCAGCTTTGCCAGAGGGGCATTCTGAACAAATGTTCTTGAAGACAGTAAAGAGAACATCTCTGTCATCAATCTTCTTGCTCAATATTCAATAGACAGGTATAAATTCTAAAAAAAACCCTTTGTATTAACTTATCTTTCACTAAAGTGATGTTACATCCATGGTGCTTTTTGTATACCAAAATTAGTTACAACATAATATTATTTGTACAAAGTCCCTTCTGAATCTCTGACTTATACTTTTAAGTATGTCCTAGGTATAATGGCTTTTTTAGATCTCAATTTCATATGCACAATACAGAAGCTTCCACCTGTTATCCTCCAAAAATGTCCATTTCTGTCTGGACAAGAAAGACTCATTCATTAAGATAACAAACCAGTCCTAAAACTGTTTCTTGAGACTATTTTTTTCTTTATTCAGTAAGTGAAGTCTATCTCCATTTCCTGTTTCTGTCTTAAAGTTCAGTGATTTCTCCATGTTGTCATAGACACATCCTGAGCCTAAGATGCCAAAACTTGCCTAGAGTTTGGCAATAAAATATGTCTAGTTTTTCTGCACAAATTCTGTTCTCTTTCCAAATGTCTTCTCCATAATGCTGTCAGAGAAGACTATCCAAAACACAAAACTACTTATATCACATTCTAGCTTGAAATGTTCACTGCTATTTTGAGATAAATTTACATATGCAATTTGGTCCATAAGATGAAGATGGTTTCTCTTAGTAAGAGCATTTATTATAATTCATCTCACTTTCTTTTCTACATTAGCCCTTTCTGATTTTCCTCCCATCTACCATGTTTCCTTTCTGTTTCTGGAAGTCTATAAAGTGGGTGGTTGTTTCAGGGTATTTGATTACACCGTGAATCCCAAATTTGTGTTTGCATTGATTAAATAAAATCAACCGTGGGCCAGGAGGCAGAGTTGACAACTAGTTGATAAAAAGTAATCATAGGAAATAAGGGAGCCTCGAAAATGGATAGAGAGACACACATAGAATAGTAGGTAGGGAATTTGAGTATGAGAGTCATTTTTGGTTTGTAGAACAGAAGGATACTTTCTCCCTCTCTCTGAGGTGCTGGTAAAGAGTCAGTTAGTTGCTCCTCAACATTTCTGAGCTAGCAGGTTTTCACCCCACACTCTAACTTCCCAGTCTTATTGATAAATAAAATGTTAGATATTTAGTTTAAAACTATATTTGGTAGCAGCAGCAGGAAATAGTTCTGGTGGAATGTAAAAAAGTCCCATCAGTCCTGAGAACTGGGCCAGTAATTCTGGAGCCACAATTACTTGCTGAAACAGCGGTAGATTCAGGTACAGCTGCTGCATTGGAGGAAAAACAACAGGTTACTGTGATTATTGAGTGGCATAATTATGATGGTGCAGAACAGACACAAGGTATTGCTTGAGTACTTAAGAGATTTCTCACCTTTTAAACCTTTGCTTTCTTTATCTTTCAAACTGAGTTAGTATTGATAAGATTCTTCTAATTTCTTGTGTGTGTGTGTCGGGGAGGTCCTGTTGTAGGAGGTTGCTTGTTTGTTCTCAGATATTTAGCCATGAAATAATCACTCAGAAACCATATTATTTGCAATATTGTTTAGCCCATAGCTTAAGTGTATTTCTGGCTAACTCTTATATCCTAAACTAACCCATCTCCATTAATCTGTTATCACCACATGGCTGTAGCTTTCTGGCAATGTTTCCACAGGTCTGTCTCTGGTGGCGGCTCCATGGCTTCTCCTTGACTCTGTCTCCTTTCTCTCAGCAAATAATATTAAGCATATTACAGGAATAACAAATAATCCTACAGGTCAGGCAGTTATAGAAAGAACAAATCGAACTATAAAGGATATGCTTAACCAACAGAAAGAGATGAAAAATATGCTCAGAAATAGATTGCATAATGCTTTATTAACTGTGAATTTTCTTACTGGTAATGAGAAAGGCACAACAGCAGCAGACAGACATTGGATAATAGAAAAAAACTTCTGAATTAAATCTGCTGGTGTATTTCAAGTATGTGCTGATCTCACAATGGAAACCAGGAGATGTGCTATGTTGGGGAAGGGGTTTTATTCTTGTTTCCACAGAAGAAGAATGTGGATACCATCAAAGTTAATAAAGATTCTGGTAGAAAAAAAGAAACCTCTTGAGAAAGAGAAATGGCAACTCATCTACAGAGGTGACAATCATACAGGTGGTAAAAAAAAAAAAAAACTCATAAGGGTTGGGGTAGGGTTCTATTCTCATCTTTGCAGGAAAATATTCATCTTCAAAGAGTGAAAAGACCTAGGACATCTAGATGTCTAAAGATAAAAAGATAGTTATCCAGAAAGAGTCAACAAACCAAGAGAAATCTTTCTTATTCTGTGTTATCTGCATGGTTAAATTTGATTATTTCGAATACATCTCTACTTAAAAATAAAAGCTGGCTATGGAGTTGGATGATGGCTCTTTCCTTCTCTAAATTGAAGCATGTTGTTAACAGAAAATTTCAGAATTTCTTTCTCATGTCAGGAGCCATCTGGTATGGGAGAGAAAGAAGACAGATTTTTAAGGAAATATTTTACCATCAAAAAATCCATCGACTACTCAGAGACCATTTGCAATTATGCAAAACTGCAATATTGAAACTTAACCATCATTTTACTTTTACAGCATCCCATAGAAATAATATTGCCACCATGTAGCAGGAAGCAATTCTAGAAGATAATGTCCCATCTGCCAACAAAGTTTGTCCTCATGGTTAGGGACACTAGAAGATGATTATTACTCGTATAGGGTTTGAGGTTGGAGTGGAAATTATGTAGGCCCAGAAGTATCAATAATAATAATAATAATAATAATAATAATAATAATAATAATAATAATAATAATAATAATAATAATAATAAATAGTGAGTAATAGAATAA
>NC_022012.1:12432972-12445155 GCF_000317375.1 Microtus ochrogaster | reverse complement strand
ATAATAATAAATAGTGAGTAATAGAATAATTGTGAGCTATTATTTATGGACAATTTACATTGATATAGATTTTTGTATATTGATACAAGTTCAAATGATATTTGTTATATTGATTATGCACCAATTTCTGTTTACAATATTTGTACATCTATGCAAAGTTATTTTGTCAGATTGTATGCATGTGTATTTCTACCTCTGTTTAAGACATTTTGTATATTGATGCAATTTTAGGATATATTTATCATATTGCATTATGTATTTCTACCTCTGATCAAGACATTTATACATTGTTTACATTTTTGAGAACATTGTCTTCCTTTACTGCACAGTTTTTTAGAGATTGTTTAATATTCTGAGATGAGTTATATAGGTATTAAGTATTTTTGTCAATCAATAGTCATTCATGCTTATTATACTTTTAGTCAGACTAATTATATTCTTTAGATACATAGAGATTGTATTCTGCATAGATAGGTAATCTTCAACCACTATCTGTAGAACATTTAAATAACTTAGGATAATGTTGACATGAGACATGATTGCTCTTGGCAGCACTGACCTATCCCCAAGAAAGTGTTGATCACCAAAAACACCCCACTTGTAGTTTGCTTTCTTCTTTGCAAAACTGACCTTTGGGCAAGGAATTACCATGCCTTTACCACTGACAAAATTTACAATGTCTGGAATGAACAAGCAGGATACAAGAAAAAAGCCTGACAAACCTTGTCAAGTCAGGGTAAAAATGTTCTGAAAATGTTCCTGCCTCTGAAAATGGTCTGTCAGTTACTCTGGGCCTTAGCCAAACTTGGTTGCTTCAACATTGCAAATGAAATTTTGGGTGATTGCTCAGCCAGCCAGTTGTCTGTTATCTACTGTAAGCTTTGTAAGCTGTTTGATTTCACTTCCTGCTTACTCAGTAATATTATCTCCCTTGTCAGGCCTTTGATGGGGCTGAAGATTAGATAGTCATAGTTACTGTCCTCTGATGTTCTAGTCATTTCCCATACAAGATGTAGATGCCTTAGGATAGAATGTTTATTAAAACATTCATTAAAACAAATGTTCCTTGCTTAATATTGTTCATGCTGGTTGTAATTCTAATCTTATACTTGGTTATCTGTTCCTAGTGTATATGGTTTTGTATTGGGTTTGGAACTCTCTTATTTAAACAAAAGGAGGAGGTGCTGTGGGAGCTCCTTCAACTCCTTCAGCCAACAGCCTTTAAGATACCAGCCCACTTGGGCATGGTCTCTTATACTATTAATGCAGCTGTAAAGCATGAACTTGCTCTCTTGCTTCCAGCCCTTGTTTCTGGTTGCTAGACTCTGTTCCTGCTCCCTGTTCATGCAGAGGACTGTGATATATATAGGAGAGTGATCTGTGAGTCTCCCCTAAATAAATAACCCTTTATTATATGTAATTCTGAATGAATGTGGAATCATTTTGTAACTTCTTTCATCAGGGTCCCACTATGTAACTCAGGCTGATCATGAACTTTTATGCATCATAGGTTAGTTTTAAACTTCACTATTCTCTTTTCTCATATTTCTAATTGCTGTGGTTACAAGTGTGAACCACCAGACCTGAGTTCATATAGGCTTTAAGAGCTCATGAGATGGTAAAAACCTAAAGCCCAGTAAATAATAAGTAAGTAAATAAATATATAGCATAATCACCCAGCATTTTAGTCACTAATTTTTACTTCTTAAGTAATTTACCATCAAATAATAATAATTTATTTTGGTAAGATAATATACTGTAATTATTATATAGCAGATGTTGATATGAAATATGAACTGCTTACTAATGTTAAAAATTAAGAATTTCAACTTTCCAGGTAGAAGGTCTAATGAAGATCTACTGTTGTCATCTAAGTAAAAGGAAAGAGGGGGGATGTTACTCCAGAATCTCTATCACTGCAAGAAATAATAGCTGTAACATATTTATTGAACTGTGAAATCTCTACAGAAGCAGGGAGGAAAATTAGTAACAGCCATATCTGTTATATTTTAAAAATGGCTGAAAAGGAGTCACATCATACAACAGGACTCAAATGGTAGGTTTATTGGATGAGGAGAGAGAAGGGGAAGAAAAGGAGACAGAGAAGGGGGCACAGAGGAGGGACAGAGAGGGGCAGTGTGGGCAGAGAGGTGGACAGAGACCAGTCCCTGGGGACAAGAGTGGTGAAAGAGAAAGAGGGGGGAGGGTGGGGGGGCAAGGCCCACCTTTTAAAGAGGAACAAAGAGAATGTTCAAAGGAAGTGCTCTTAGTGGCTATAGCTAAGGATGTATCCTGTCAGAACCGCGAGGGAAGGCCAGTACAAATGCCTGAATACTAACACCACCTCTTCCAGATGGCTCCAGGGAGGTAATTTAGACATTTCAGGGAAGTGCCTCCCACAATCAGTCCTGTGAAAACAGCTAGAATATCAAAGACTGGATAAACAATTGATGTTAAGAACAGAAAAGTTACAGGGCTCTAGCCGAAGTCAGTTGGAACTGTCAGACAATGACCTATAGTCTCTCCTCTCATTCACACTGGTTCTAGTAACAGCTGGAGAGAACTCCTGTGAGATATATGAAACTCAGTGTAGCTATATGGGCAGAGCATGTTGGTCAGTCCTAGATGTGCAGGCTGGGATTAAAATGTAATGATACTCCTTGCATGTCTTCTGGTAAGGTCAGTGTGTACTCCAAACCAGGGCTCTCTTTTGCCACATATATAAATAATTTTGTTAAAGCTAGAGGGAGGGGAGAACCAACATAAGAACTGAAAACTACACTGCTTTACTTGGTGCAATTGTACCAGAAATTCAACTCAAGGGATAATTTGTTTTGATTCCAGTAAGATAATACATGCTCAAAATATTCTTAGAGTCTTCATTGTGCAGCCTATCTCTGCCTGTGATGCCTACAATTCTCCTGAGAAATGCCATCTCAAACACATTCAGCCGCTGTTCTAGGAGTGTTTTATTGTCCAGGTTTCAGAGTTATAAAGAAGACAGCTCAAGACAAGTGTCTTATACACTTTTAATTTTGTTGTTGTTGTTATGTATCTTGCTGACCAAACCTTTTTTAGTACCTGGAACACATCTCCATCTACAGAAGGAAGTAAACTATAGGATATGGCAATGGTGCTTGGAATACCTTGGCCATGTTAGGAAAATGAATAATGGCAGATACCCAAAGATAGCACTGCTTGGAGGAGTGCATTGGATAAAGCAAAGAGGAAGGCCTAAAAAATCCTGGATAGACAGCATAAAGTAAGACTGTGAAACCTTGCGTATGACAATAACACAAGCTTTTGGGACTGCCCAGAATAGAAACAACTAGAGAATCGCTATAAACAGGCTGACCGTGCATTCTTAAGCATTGCCAGGTAATAAATGATGATGATGATGATGATGATGATGAATCTGGTGGTGGTGGTGGTGGTGGTGGTGGTGGTGATGATGATGATGATGATGATGAATACATGCTCAAAGTCTGGTTTTAGAGGATTACGTTTGAGCTTCATGTCGTACTTTTCCCATTGGCAGAATTTGCTGCATAAAACATTACTGGGAGGGAAATACTTCAAAACCACAATATGGAATGATGAATAGGTTATCAAGAAACCCAGAAAGAAAGAAGTCTTAAAACTCAGTGAAAATGCAAACATAAAAGTAACAAAACTTATGATATACAATGAATGGATCATTATGAAGTTTATTGCCACAGATGGACACATAAAAAAATTGAAACTTATTTAAGTAACTTCATGGTGTACCATAAGACCCAAAATCTGTATGTGAAAAGAAATAATTAGGTCTGGGCAAAAACTAATGAAAACAAACAAAATGGAGACAATCACTGAAACCCAATTGGGATGGAGGAGAAACCGTGGTAGTTCTTGGAAAAATAATTACTTAAAAGAAAAAAATAAGATAAACAAGATCAAGAAATCCTTAGTCAAAGTAGCCAAAAAAGAGAAAAAAAAAACCACTGATATGGACAAAATTAAAGACGTAAAGAAAACCTTATAGCACATAGCTTTGAAACTCAGAAAAAAAAATAGGATATGTTTTTCAATCATATATCCCACTGAAGTTGTAAGTGTAAACAAATGAGTGAATTCTCAGATGCATATGAGCTATGAGTATTAACTAAAAATGAAATATACCACTTCATCAAATCCTTAAGAAGCAATGAGATTAAAGCAGTAATAAACATCTCTCCACTGTGAAGGTTCTAGACCCCAATGGATCCAGTGCAGAATTCTAGCATACCTTTATTTAAAGAAAGAGAACATAAATGCTTTCCAAACTATTTTATAAAATATAAAGAGTGCATTGATTTTGTTTTCTAAAGCCAATATTATCACTTTATCAAAACTGAGGAAAGAAACAACACTAACAAAACTGCAGGCCAGTCACCTTGATTAACATAGATGCAAAAATTCTCAGTTAAAGTATTTGCAAGTCAAATTTATGAATAGATTAAGATCATTCATGATGATAAAGTTTGCTGCATTCAACAGATATAAATCAAGGAATGTACTATTTCATTAGAAGTCGCTCAATCAAAAAATTATAGGATTATGTAGTTGATTGTTTTACTTTTTTACTCTTTTGGAGGTCCACCACTCAACTGCCAAATAAAAACATGGAGACTTTTTTCTTATGATTGTCCGTCCTTATCATGGTTAGTTTCTAGCCAGCCTTTTTTAATATAAATTATCCTGACTATCTTTGCCTCTGGGATTTTCTTTTTCTCTATTCTATATACCTTTCTTTACTTCTTACTATAAGGCTTTCTTTGTAGCTGAGTGGCTGGCTTCTGGTGTCCTCTCTCCTTCTCCTTTTTTTTGTTCCTCCTGTTTCTCTTTTTCTCCTCTTATTTATTCTCTCTGTTTGGCAGCCCTACCTATCCTTTCTCCTGCCTTGTTATTGGCCAGTCAACTCTTTATTTATTAGAGCAATCAGGTGTTTTAGACAGGCAAAGCTTCACAGACTTAAACAAATGCAACATAAAAGAATGAAAGACCTCTTTTCGTCATTAAACAAATGTTTTATAGCTTAAAAAATGTAACACATCAAAAATACTATAAAACAAATTATCTCATTAGATGGAGAAAATTCTTTTGTCAGAATGAAACACCACTTTATGATAAACACCCCAAAGAATGAAAAGGAGAGAATGTATGTCAACATTAACAAAAGCTACATGTGAAAAATTATAGCCACTTGGTTATACTAAATAGGCAAAAAAGGAAAACATTTCTCTAAACTAGGAAGAAGACAAGGGTGTTCTGTTTCTTAACTCTTATTCAATGTAGTGCTTGATGTCTTAATACACCAAAAAGACAAAGGAAGAGAACAAATGGGGTCTAAATATGAATTAAAAAGTCAAAGCAGATTGTATGATGCTATACATAAAAGACTCAAGGACTCAGCTGTAAAACTGTGAGATCTGAAGCACACTTTTAGAAAAATACCAGAATAGAAAATTAACATAATAAAACAGAAGCCTCCTGTATTTCAGCAGTTAATATCCTGAGACAGAAATCAGAAAATTGTCTAATTTATATTTATATACAAGTATTAGAATAAATCCCATTAGGCAAGTTAAAAACATATACAGTGAAAACTTTTAAAGCTTTGAATAAAGACATTTAAAAGATACTGAAGGATGGAAAAAATCTTCAATACTCATAAAATAAAATAAATAATGACAATGCTAGCAAAAACAAGATGATGAGGCAATTGTACAATCAAGAAGATTCAAATGTCATTGTTTACAGACACTGAAATGAAAACAATTGTAAGCTTCATATAGACACATGGAGGATCACAGACAGTCAAAGCCACCTTGAGCATCTTATTTCAGTTGTAGTGGTAGTGGTTAAGAAAACAAGAAACACAGGAACTGATGTGGAAAAAAAGTGAACCCTTCTGCACTTCTGGGGAGAATTTAAACTAGTCCAGCCATTATGGAACTCAGCACAAATGTTTTCACAAAGCTCAAAACACAATTACTATATACCACTACTGCAGGTTTGTCTAAAAGACTACAAGTGAATGCACCAGAGTGGTGCTTACACACAGTGTTTGTTGTGGAAATATGTCACAATAAGTTAGTTATGGAACCAGCCTTGAAGAATGTCAGCATAAGCATGAATAAAGAATTCACAGAAGGCTTTTGGCAGTCATAAAACGAAACAAATTGCATTGTTTGTCAGAAAGTGGATGTAACTGGAGACAATCCTATTAAGTGGATTAAATAAATATGAGAAAGACAAATATCATATATTTCCCTCATTTATGTGTCCTAGATTTTATACTGACACATATAAACATGTATACATTTATGAGAGTAGAAGTAACACTGTCTAATGCTAGCAGGAGGGGAATGATGGAAGAAAGCAGAGGATTATGGGGTATAGGTAGAAAGGTGTTCAAGATACATCATATACTTATATTAAAATGGCCTTATGTAGCCCAGTATAATAAAGAATAAGTCATTCAGAGCAGGAAATAACCTTTTCTCATTCTGATTTTAGTCTTTTGGCAAAATGTTGAATAAAAGCATTACCAAATTTACATAAATCGGATATTGTAAAATTGGAAAGTTTTATGCTTTAGTTTTATCAGTTTTTTAGAAATTTAATATGCATGAGAATAACCAGGGGGTCTTCCAGAAATAATAATAAAAGATTGTATGTATCAGGGATGCTTTCCAAAATTCTACATTTCTTATCAGCTCCCAAATGATGCAAAGCTCCCTACTTTTAATTCACATTTTCATCATATCACCATGGGTTTACAGAGAACAGCAAAAGCATAAGAAATCAGTCTGTCAATATCCATTTCGGTATGTATACTTCTAAGTATTGGACTGTATGTGCCTTTACTGTCATAATTAAAACATGAGGTAGCCTGTAGGAAGTCGGTGCATGATATATATTTAACATTGTATTGCAAAAATTATTAACATTAAAAGGTATGAAATTGTTGAAGTTTGAAGGCATTAGATTCTGGGTACAATGTACAAAGAAGCTCCAACTTGGGAAAGTAATGCAGAACACGCAGGGAGGTGAGATGGTGTATGTGATAGACAAACGGGAGTTCTAGTCAACTGACAAGACTTCATATGACTTTTTCCTAAGCATGAACAATGTTTTTTTATGTCTGACTGTTTTACCTGCCAGAAGAGGGTGTCAGATTCCCTGGTATTGGAGTTATGGGTGGTTGTGAGCTACCATGATCATTCTAAAAATTGAACCCGGCTTCTCTGGAAAAAGAGCAACTACTTAACCACTGAACCTTCCTACCTAACCTGAATGGAACCCCTGGATCTTCTCAACTGCCCTGCGTGAATGGAACTGCTTAGACTTCTCACCTGTCTTGAATGAATGTTTTGATACATCAGCAAATCTTGTTTTGTTGCAAGTATTTTACTACTAATAAAATTTTAAGAGAATATTTACATTGCATAAAATAGAGCAAGGTGAATATTCAGTACTGTTTGTGAAATGATAACATTCAGTAGCATCCAGTTACCTTCCTTGAGAGTCAGGAGTAAACAAGAAAGAGCTAGCGCTTCATCGTGTTTGTATTAGAGGGGCATTGCAGTGGTGAACATCATTCTTTAGGCTACTATAGCAGTACCAAAGCTGAGCCTGTATAATAGATAAGAGCTTTATATCTGGCAATACTCAAGGAAATACCTCATCCTTTCCTGAAGCATGACAACAAAAAATAAATGAGCTCCATAAATAGAAATCCCTTATGACCAAAGTAGATAACATATTCATATCAGTTATTTTTCTTACACAAGTATGCATACATGTGTATGTTCTATATACATGGGATGATGTGATGTGGGGTTATAGAACAACCTGTGAGAGCATGTTCTCTCTAACAAGTAGAACTTATGAATGAAACTTATGATGGCAACAAGCACCTTTACCCACTGAGTAACCTTGATAGTCATAAAGTAAATTTTTAGGGGTTTCCTTTTTTTTTTTAGAGAAGTAAACTGTGATGCCCCTAATTCTGTATACAGAATCATGAGAGTCCAATTTTTGGAGATTATTATTTCCAATATAAATAATAATAGATAATGTTAATAATATTATTTATTATATTAAATAATAGTGATAGATAAAATTTAACACTCTTCCCTCACATAATCCAAATGATAAATGGGAAAATGAATTGAAATGGACAGTTCTAAAAAGAAAGAATGCAAATAGCCAACAACACAGAATAATATTCAGTTTCCTTAGCCTAGTGGTAAATACAATACTCTCACCATAGTGTGAATAGCTGCAATCCAGAAAACAGACAACAAGTGCTGGTGAGAATGTACATACAAATGCAGCCTCAACAAAAATTATTGTGTAGGTTCCCAGTAAATTGAACACAGCTATGATGTGATCCAGCAATACCTCGCCTACATATACAGTTGGAAGATTATGAATCCATTTGCCATGGATAGAATTGTGTATCTTTTGTGCTGTACTAATCACTACCTACCCAATAGACAAGGAATCAGAAGGAGAAGATGAAGAAAATGCAGAACATAATACAATGGAGTTTTATTACTAAGAAAAAAATAATGAAACTAAGGGATGAAGGGAATCCTCAAGCAGGAGAAAGGTGGTGCAAAAAGAGTAATAGGAAGCAGATAAGAGTAGATGATGAACATGTATTGAAGTGCTGTAGTGATCCCCAATGATTTGGACAATTAGTACATGCTAATTAAAATTGAAAATACTTTTGTGTTCCCATTTAGTAACCAGAATCCTAAGATAGTTAAGCTTAATAATTACTGTTTGAAAGAGACTCTGTTTAGAGCTCACATATTCATGGCATATCTGAGCACTTTAATACTTTCTTAAATTCCGAATGCCATAGAATAATTAAAGCACAGAATAATGTAACCATTTTCAGACATCATCATTTGGATGAGTTCCAGTTTCCATGAAAATAATCTCTCCTTCATTTTCTCATAACCAAAGTAGTTCCTAATTTTCTTCTGTTTTAGAAGTAGGGATTTGCATTTCCCTGTGCTTCTACACATCTAATGATCCAAAATAATCAATGTGATACCTTTTAAGTTAAGTTAGCATTCTAATACTGCAAGTTGTCCATTCTAATGTCACATTTAAAGTAGAAATATATTTATATGCCCCTGTCTCCTGGTAGCTGGATTAATAGGAAAATAATAAAACAAATGACTGAGTTGTTGCTGATTCTGATGATCACCGATCAGCTTTCCAGGGAGACTAGGTCAGTACCATGCCACAAAATGGTAAAAGCTTAATGGGTCACTCATTCAGTAGCATGGAATTCTAAGGCACAGAGCAGACTTATTTTATTGAGTGTAAATGAAGTTGAAGTTGACATTGAAAAAAGGATTTAAACGACTTTTAAGAGGAGAAATGAGTACATAGCTTCTAATTCTTGATCTTTTTATTTTCCTACTGTCAGATGGCCTTTGAAGCAGAGATAAATTTTATTTTCAAATAAACCATTAGAACTTTAGGCAAGAATAGTTAAAGGAACATGTTTCAAAGCCTGAAGATATATTTAAAAATGCATATTTAAAATTGCTATGATCAATTCAAAAGTTATATTAGTCATTCCTTATTTTAAAAACCCTTTGTAGAATGTTTTGGTGTATGTGCAAACCCCTGGACTTTAAGAGATGATTGTCACCATCCATGTTTTACTGCTTAATGTAGGTAAGAAATCTATTAAGGTAGTTAACTTAAGTATTATTGTAGCCCCTTAACTCAATCAGCTGAGAGTTAACTCAGTTAGTGCTGAGAGGCTAATTCCCCCTTTCAAGAATATGGTTTGTGTCCTTCTGATGTGTGGTTAAGCAGTGGGGCTGTGAACACATCTCTGAGGTGAGAATACACTTAGCTAGTCAACTTTCTATTGATTATTCCTTTCTTTTTCTTCTTGAACTGAAAATAGAACTTTTTCTCACATAATGTATCCTGTTTAGGGTTCCTCTCCCTTTACTTTTCACCTCCCCTTTTATCAGATCCCCCCTCTTTTCTGTGTTCTATTAAAAAACAAACAGGCTTCTTTGGGATAATGATACAATAAAATAAAATATAATAAGATAAAACAAAACCTAACATAGAAATCAGACAAACAGAAGAAAAAGAGCCCAAAAGAAGGCACAAGAAACAGAGATCCTTTCATTCACACACTTGAGAATTTTATAAAAACAATAAGCTGGAAGCCATAATACATATGTCGGTCCTGCAGGAAAAAAAAAAATGAGAGAAGAGAAAAATACCTATTGAGCCTCCTAATCCTAGATTTGTTTATTGGAATTCCAAAGGGAGGGAGAAAGATATCTGGCCCTCCTGTAATTTGAAACATAGTTGTGAATTCCAAGAAAGACATCACAGGGAGGGAGGGAGAGTGGCATGAAGCTCATGTTCCTTGTGACTCAAGACGCTTCACTTGGAGGAAGTAGAAATAATATACGACCAATAAACATTTTTTGAGTGAATATCTTTATTTGTACTAACGGAAAAAAACTTAACCCTTGAAATTAACATCTTACTGTATAAAACAGTCTTTTCAAGTTTAAAATGTTCTAAAATGATGAATTATTAACTGTCAGTTGTAATCAAAGATTTCACAATTGCATGTGACACATTTAATGCCTTTATAAAGTTAACTATGATACACAAATGATTTAGTGTTTGCCAGCTGTATAAAACTGGCTCTGCCATATACAACATATTTTTCAAAATCATTTTTTTCCTTTTTCTTTTGTATGTTATATTTTGATCATATTATTTCCCCTTTCCATATCCTCCTATATTCTCCCAGCTTTCGTACCCTCCCAATTTCATACTATTTTTTATTTTACAGCCTTATGATTCTGTGAATTTACCAGGTCTATTGTAATGTTTTCTGTTTCATCAATAGTTTTATTGATTTGAATCCTCTCAGTTCCTGACTTTTGGTGAATTTGCCTAAAGATTTGGCAGTCTTGTTGATTTTTTCAAAAATATCAACTCTCTGTTTTATTTATTCTTTGTGTTTTATTGGTAAAATTTCATTGATTTCTGCTGCAAGTTTGATTATTTTTTCCAATCTACTTTTTGATTATTATTTCCTTTTGCTTTCTAGGAATTTAAAGTATAATATTAAGTTGTTAAATTATATCTCTCCTAATATTTTTTTGCAGGCATGTGATGCTATGAACTTTCTCTTGGAACCACCTACACTGTGTCCATAAGTTGGACACAAGGTTGATTATTTTGTGCTTCATTGAGACTATTAATATTTAGAGTAATTTGAAGTATCATCATTGTCATTTATGCCTCAGCAATGTTTAAGCATGCATGGCCAGCCCGTTTATGGCGGTTCTTTAGTTGTTCCTACGCTGGGTAGTCCTAGATCCTTGTGTTATTATCATACCCAAGGGTCCACAGCCATCCTTTATGCTGTCTATCCAGCATTTCTTGGGCCTTCCTCTTCACCTTGTCCTATGCATTCCTCCAAGCAGTGCTATCTTTAGGTATCTGCCATCATTAATTCTCATAATGGCCAAAGTATCTCTAGTTCCATTGCCACATCCTGTAGTTTTCATTCTTCTGTAGATGGAGATGTTTCTTAAAGCCATCATTGCATAACTCATCTCTTTGTGTGATGCCTAGAATCTGCCTCCTTGATGATCAAAATGGAAATGACCAGTTGGATCCTCTGGAAACCTAGGGAAATTTAGTACATGGATGGAAAGAGGTCCAGCTGGTCAGCTAAAGGTTACCACATGACGAGAAAGAGACCTGGTTACTTGTCCTTATCAACTCAGATCATTAAACCCCCAATATTATGAGCAGTGTTATTAATACCTGTAATTTTATTGTTGTGTGTTTTTTCTTTTATGAACTCTTCAATGAACTGTTTAATGCCTCTTTAAATGAACTGTTCTTTATTTATTGTGTATTCTTGAGTATAGTGTGTTATCTTCAGATTGGAGTTTTTCATTTAATATTTTCCAAATAGTTAAATTTGTAAATTTGTTCTTTTTTTTATTGAGAAAAAAAAATTTCCGCCTCCTCCCAGCCTCCCACTCCTCCCGCCCTCCCCCCACTCCTCTCCCCCTCCCTCTCAAGTCTGAAGAGCAGTCAGGGTTCCCTGCCCTGTGGAAAGTCCAAAGTCCT
>NC_022012.1:12423023-12426937 GCF_000317375.1 Microtus ochrogaster | reverse complement strand
TATCCAGAAGAGCACAGGAAGCCTGGTGCAGGAGCTGAAGGTGCCCAGGCTCCCTTACAGGGGACCCTGAGGCCTGCCCGGTAGGCAGGCACTCACCGCTCTGGGTGGGTAGCCTTAGTGTAGGAGCTTAAAACTGTTCTTTGTAAATTTGTTCTTATTATGACATCTTTTTCTCTCTGTCAATTGTTATTGATAGATTTGCTGGGCATAGATTTCTGTTTGGAATGTATGGCTTTTTTCAGAACTTGTAAAACATCTAAATAGGTTCTCTGACTTTCAGAGTATCCAGTAAATAATCAGTATTATAATGGGTCTAATTTTATGTCTGACTCTGTGTTTTTCTCTTGCAGCCTTTAAAATCCTTTCTTTGTTCTGTACATTTAATGTTTTGATTATTATGTATTGTAGGAAGTTTATTATATGATCCTGTCTAATTGATGTATGTCTCTTGTACCTTAATAGCCATCTCTTTAAATTGGGGAAATATTATTCTATGATTTGGTCAAATTATTTTCTGTGCCTTTGGTTTGGGTTTCTTCTCTTTCCTCTACTCTGACTATTCATCAGTTTGTCCTTTCATAGTGTCCCAGATTTTCTAGATATCTTGTGTCTGAGCTTTCTTTTTCTTTTTCTTTTTGTTTTTAAGATTTAAAATTTTATTTGCCTAAGCTATCCATTTCTTCTACCTTGTTTTCAGGACCTGTAATTCTCTTGTCTATGTCTTTTAAACTATTGGTGAGGCTTTTTTCTGAGCTTCCTGTTTGACTTTATGAGTTTTACATTTTGAGTTTTATGTCAACTTTCATGCCTTTAATTGTTTTTATTATTTCATTCAAGTGCTTGTGTTTGCCTTCTACTAGAAGCAAAAGACCTGTGTTTTGAGATCTGCATTTTGTTTACAACCATGGCAAGTTCACAAGTAAGATATTTACCTTTGCAGGCAAGTTCCAGACCTAGGACATTAGCCTAGTAAGACTTGCAGGCACCAGGATTTTAGAAAATGTTAGCATTTTCCTTTGTTAGTCAACAATCACAGACCCTCAGTATTTACCTATCAGCTAGAGATGTCTCCAGGCCTGAATTCCAGCAGACTTGACACCCTCCCACCTTGTCTGTTTGCTATATAACAGCCTCTGAGAATATAATAAACTCAATGGCTTGATCAGAAATACTGTCTTGCCATCATTCTTCTTGTCTCTTGCCCCTCCATTCCTCTCCCCTAGGTTTATCAAAGAACACCATACATAACCCGCTGGCTGGGATAGCCTTCATTATGACATTATTCATATCTTCATTATGGTCCTTGAGCATCTTCCAAATTGCTATTTTGATATCTTATTTCTTATGCTTTTGCCAAAATTGCTTTTTAAGGGGCCTATTACAATAGAGTTGCTTGCTTCTGGCGGAGGCATATTTTCTTGTTTGTTTGTTTGTGTTTTTGCTTCACCATCTAGGCATATGGAGCTATAATGTTTTAGTGTAGATATATGTCTTACTTTTAAGGGTAGGTGTTCTATTCTTTGTCTGTTGTTTACCCAATTTGGGTCTTAGGCAAGTGTGGCATTGTGTGCCCTGGTAGAGAATGTTTCTATGACTCAACAGGGAGTCATAAAGGAGTGGAGATAGGCTAGAAGGAGAAAGTTAAAAGGAGTGGTGGGGAAGAATTACCCAGATCCTGGTTCTGCACCAGGTGATACAGTGCCAGGGGTTTGGAAATGGGCTGGGAAGATGGCATGACTAAATAGGAGTAAGAGTGGCTTTCAATGATCACTTAACAGTATAAGCTATCTTTGTTGTTATCAATACCTTTATTATCATGTCTTGTTAATTACATACCAGTCTGTTCTATTTTATCTCATTGTATGAACTGTCAGATTGAGTGGTATCTTACAAATGTAGCATTTGTTTTCTTTCTTGGTAATACATAAACTACTGATGCAGTTTAAAACTCAGTCATGGTTGAAAAAAATACATCTGTTCTGTCACAGTGCATATGACTTGCCAACTCCCCTTCTGATGGTACCACCACACTGGCAACCACTTCTTCAGGTATAGAGATTGACCCATCACTGGATTAACCTGTCCTGTTGACTTGACTTTGGGCCATACACTACTTAATTTGCCAAGCTACCTCCAAGTAACAACTTTATTAAATGTTGATTATTTATATAAACTTGATGGACTCTATTCAGAATTTGAATTGTTAAAAAAAATTATAGCTTGCTCCAAAAAAGTCATGGAGCATTGGATCTGCTGTAGAGTAGAACGCAGTGATCTGCATTTCAGACTGTTAAAATAACTTGGCTCTTATGTTGGGTAATTTTCTGTTTAAGGTTAATTTCTACTATTGTCTTTAAAGCATGTCTAAGGTCTGTTTAATTAAGGTTGGTGTAATATATTAATTTAAATCCACTAATACGAGGTACTTCTCAGTTTGAATAAATCATTCAAGAAAAGTTCAAGAGTTAAAAACACAGAGATGTAAGAGATTATCTGAAATGCAAACTTCTTTAATTGTTTGTTTGCTTGTTGGTGAGAAGATTCCAAGTATTTGTCAATTTTCCTTGGCTGGATTCTCTCTTTCTTTTAATTTTATTATGTTTTTTCAATACTGAAAAGCACATTGTGAGAATATTTTCTTTTTCTATATGCATATTCAATTAAAATATAACTAGTTATAACTTCCTCCTTACTTCCCCTTCCTCTAATCCTTCCTAACTTCCCTCTCTCCATCTCTTTTCATGTTCCCACTTCACTCTCAAATTGATAACCTTTCATTCCCAATTATTATTGTTACACACACAATGCACACACACATGCACACACACACATTGATTACGTATGTGATCAAAATGTGTGCATAAATATATACCTATAGCATTGTGAGTCCACTTTTATTGCTTCTGTATATGTGGTAAAGAACTGTCTACTTTGTATTGAGCTCATTCCTGGGAGAAGCTGATTTTCCCTCTCTCAGCAGTCAAAGGTTGCCTATAGGTCCTTGTGCAGGTATATAAGGCCATGAATAAGATTTCCCCCTTCTATATTAGCATGTCTGTTGACACTGTCATTGTTCAGCTCTCATCTGTGCAACCATTTCTATGAAAGACTATTTCACAGCAGACTTGCTGATATTCTGGATTTTACACTCCTTCTATGATGTTCTTTGAGCCATAGATGTGAATGGTGATGTAAATACATACATCAGTCCTGGTATATCTACAATGCACGATCTGTTTGTTCTACATTGTGTACAGTTGTGATTTGTGGCATTCATTGATGAGGTCTGGTAGCTATATAGATTTAGAGTATAATTAGAGATTATGCTGATCTAGCAAAGTGGCAATAGTAGATTCTCATCTGATGTTGGATGTCTTTCTGTATATGTGTTGTTTTTATTAGTTGATGAATAAAGCTGTTTTGGCCAATGGCTTAACAGAGTAAAGCCAGGTGGGAAACCTGAACAGAGATATATAGAGAGAGTAGGCAGAGTCAAAGAGATGCCATGTATCTGCTGAAGAAGACATAGAACCAGAAACTTACTGGTAGACCATAACCTCATAGTGATACACAGATTAATAGAAATGGATTAATTTAAGACATAAGAGCTAGCTAGAAACATGCCAGAGTCATTAGACAAGCAGTGTTATAATTAATATAGTTTGTGATTATTTAGATATGGGTGTCCGGGAAATGAACACACAGTCTTTGTTTACACCTAAGATTCATGACCTCACTAGACCTAGAAAGTTGTCTAGATTTCTATTACCAGGTGTTATTCTTTCGGTCACTGATCTAGCCATGCCCACTCCTTTTAACCTCTAACCTCTGCCCGCCATCCCTCTCTCCCTGTTTCCTCTCCCGGTGTACACAAGGGGCTTTGCCTCTCTCCTCTTCTCTCTCCCTCCTTCTCT
>NC_022012.1:12371481-12422923 GCF_000317375.1 Microtus ochrogaster | reverse complement strand
CTCTCTCTCTCTCTCTCTCTCTCTCTCTCTCTCTCTTTCTCTCTTTCTCTCTCTTTCTTTCTTTCTTTCTTTCTCTCCTTTTTAATAAATTCTTATATGGCTATTTCCTGTGTTTATATGTCTGTTACCGCTGCCACCATCAGAGAGGCTTGTGCCATCCTGCTGGTGGGAAGCTGTAGCTGCTTGTTGACTTCACCAGCCCGCCCCGGGGACTGACAACCGCCTCTTCGGGGCTAGCAGCTGCTTTTATGGCTCCATGGGTCTGCTCACATGCGCCTGCTGCATTGGGGATTCCGCTGCATGGCTTCCCGCTGCCGCTGGGAACCCCCCATATATTTTTTAAGAATAACAAATGGTGCAGCATGACTCGGATGATTTGTGTGCCCAGGACTTCTACCTGGGGCCAGAGTTCTGGCTTTAGGCGCTGTCCGGGACTCTGAGTTCCCTCCCTGGGCAGAATCAGGACCTGAGTACGTTCTCTACAACGGCCATGTGTTCCATCTGCCTGGATGCAGCTCCTCCAAACAACAAATCAACTAATCGTGAGTGTCCCCATCTTTGCCAGCTTAACCATCTCTTTTAACCCAAGGGATTGACTGTTGAGCTCCTGGCAACCCTTCATGTTTTTTAGGGATGGGGGACCTCCAACAGCGGGCGTTCAGGGCCTCGGTTGTTCCCTTCTCTGGCATTCAATTCGGCTTGTCTCCTGTGCTAAGCCTGTGCCTGGGATGGCGCATCCTTAAGCCAGCCCCTCAGCTCACCTGTGCCTGGAGGTCTGGGGTCTCCAGGTCTTCCTCTTTTTCTTTTTTCATTCTTTTTCTTCCTTCTTTTCTTAGTAACTGCTGCTACGGTGCAGCACGCCGCTACGGTGCGGCCTGACCTAGGCTGAATCCCTCCTGCCCACAAGTCGATTCAGCTAGGTTATAGCCCCCCCCCATGGAATCGGACGCCTTTTCATAGGGCCCGGGTGTTCGTGCCATCTGCATCTCACCTTAACGGGGAGCCGTTCTCGTTGTGGGCTTGAGGTGCCACGGTTTTTACTGGTGTTTGCATGGCCTTGACCATGGGAGACAAGCCATCCAGACCTATCACTCCGGCCTCATGCTTTAATGCCTTACACTTATTCATCTCTACATACACAGCCGTTTTTTGGTTCCAGCCTTTTGCCCCTCCCCTCTGCGGCTTTTGTTGCAGCATGGCGGGCTCTCTAACAGAGCAGACTACACGTGGTGATCGCCATCTTGGCTGAAGGCCAGATGGGTCAGGTGACCTTTTCGCCATCTTGGCTGAGAGCCAGGTCACGTGACCACACTCTCCCAGTTTTACTCCCAGTTTTACCCTGCCTCTTCACTCTCATGCTAACTCTGTTAAATGTTAAATGTGTCTTGAGCAATGGCATGTCTCTGATAGGGCCCATCAGAGTCGTCCACATTGCCCAATTCCTGTTCACTCTTTCTATACATAATAATACATATATTTTAAACTGGTATGTACCTTTAAGTCTCTTAAGCTGTTCTCTACCATTGTCAGTTCTGCCACTAACCTTATATTACAACCGCCTCTTCGGGGCTAGCAGCTGCTTTTATGGCTCCATGGGTCTGTCCACATGCGCCCGCTGCATTGGGGGTTCCACCGCATGGCTTCCCGCTGCCGCTGGGAACCCTGCTATATATTTTTTTAAGAATAACACCAGGCATTATGTCTTTGCAGTTGAATGGACTAGTTCAGTTAGGTAGCTGTTGATCTCCACCAACATGCAACAAGTTTATAAATGGATATGATGTCATGCTGATTATTGCTGTGGTTCATAAAGGTCAGATTTGAGTTGGACTATTAATTGCTTCCCTTCCTTGGCAGATTGCATGGCATGAAAAGTAGACAATAGGAAAGAGGTTTTCAGGTTAGAGTAAGCTTAAATCATCTGAGTCCTCTGTCCCAAGTGGTGTCTTCAGCAGTAGGGGTTAACTTCTAACCTCTGAGAGGCAAGAAATTGCAACAAACATAGTCTGTATTATTCTGAGAATTAGATGAACTACTCTGACTAACTACTCTAAAGATGATTTTTTTTTTACACATGTTACTGGGGTATGTTATTCTTGTGGGTAGCATTATCAGCTAAACTTTTATTATCTGAAGGTATAACTCCTGTTTGAAAAAGTGACATTATCATAAGTTTCGAAGGACTGAATATATAATACAGAATCAGTAGAAAACAATTTGTTCCGATTCAAGAATCTTTTAGAAATGTGTGCTCCTGGCATGGCATGATGCCTCTTTATGCCTCCATATGTGTTTTCTACTTACTTTTTGCTTTGATTTACAAATTATTCTTTTGATTTTAAACACACACACACACACAAACAAATAAAGGGATTATTTTCCATTTCATGTTACAGTTGAAATGACCATGCTTTAATTTTTGTTAAGGGGGTAAGCAAAAATGAGGCATGAAGTTCCAAGTCACTTTCATATCACCAAGTTGATTACTTCATAACTTCTACCTTTTGAAAATTCAAGCCAGATTGAAAGCCTCCAGTAGGCATCCAGAAAAGAGGATATTGAATGCAGAGTATGACAAAGGGAACAAGACCTTTTAGATGTCTAGATGTAATATTTTAGTTTGGCCTCATAACTGAATTTTGACATTTCTTTTTGTCACATATTCTATTAATTTCATCACTTGAGAAACATCTATGTTATTTAACTTACACCATTGTTTATATACTATTTCTTAAGAAGCCCAGCCTGCATCACAAGCAGTGCACTCTGGATTGTATGCTTACTGACTCCTTACATGGTTATTTTGCCTTTCACATACTGTCTTTTTGTTGTTTTTCCAAAAGTAAATGTAAATCATGTTAGGATAATTACTGACACATGGGATATATGATAAGAAATATCTCTTTATTTTATGCTACTAAACCTGTCCTGTGGAATAAGATGGATTCAGAATTCAGGCTTACTAAATTGTAGATGCTATAGAAATAGCATTGATCTATCTATCTATCTATCTATCTATCTATCTATCTATCTATCTATCTACCTATCTGTCTATCTATCATCTATCTATCTATCTATCATCTATCTCATCATCTATATATCTACTGTGTGTCTTTATATCTATTATATATCTACCTATAATTTATCTATTATCTAATGCTCATCTGTCATTTATTTATCATCTATCTAGCTCTTATCTGTCTATCATTTATCTAGCTCCCATCTGTCATTTGTACATTATCTATCATCTATCTCTCAAACTACCACCTAATATACATTAGATATAATATGAAAGATTAGATAATAATTATGCTGTTGAGAGAGCTTTTAGTATTTTTAATTGAGCATTGCCAGATTTAACAAGATATTTCTAGATAAGTCAGCTATAATGTTGAAACTTGTATTTTATAATTGAACAGTAAGTTTTTTTGAGCAATTATGGGTGATGATTATGTAGATACATACACATTTGTACATTTGGCTTTGAAAATTATGTTTCTAATATATACTTTTCTAAAAATGGATTGGATATATTGGAATTGTGAAATAGTTTTATATTTACCAGAAAAGCTAATTTAATTTTTAAATAAGGAAAAAAATCATCTTATTCCCTGAATTTCCCCTGTAGAAATTCTAAGACCAACTAACTCATGTTTTGAACAACATGTAATGACATGTAGAAGGAAATAAATAAAAACCATAAAAATTCTTGCTAATTAGGTCATGTTCAATGTACAATGTAGAAAAGCAATTACTTTGTCCTTCACCAATTGCTAGAGCTACAAACAATATGAATTTTATTTCCTTTAGATCACAGATGGGAAATTAGAAACCAAATAGTAGGACAACATAGTGAGTTGAACCAAGGTCACAGGATAACTAGGGAAAGAGTGGAATGAAAGCTTAGTTTTCTTTTCTAGGTATTTTCCAGGTATCCTTAGAATCCTACTTTAAAGCAGCTCAGGTTAAAATTATGGTACTATAAAAGAAACAATTATCTTCAGGTAGTCCAACCAAATGCAAAATTCCTGAAAGATCGCCCTAAGCACATCTGGCCAGAGCACCCTTCTGTAGCAACAGTGGTAGATGCTAAATCAAAGAAGCTGGCCTCTGACTGTGCCCAGGAGGTGTTGCATGGTCTAGCACAGCAGGCAGCAGTGATCCAGGCTGCATTTTTACTGCTGGAAAGAAAAGGGGGGACTTAAGCCCCAAATGGGCTTATAAGAAGAATAAATCTGTTAGCAGAGCAATTACTCATGTCCTAGGTAAACTGCCTCCTACAAGGATTAGCAGATAAATCTCAGCCTGGGCATTAGTGTTTTCTTGGCACATCTTCCTCTTTCTACACATCAATAACAATGTATTTACCCAATTATCAGATAATCCCTCTTAAATTGATCAATTGATAGTTCCCCCAGCCCTTTCAAAGCAGTGCTTTGTTTTCTTTGGCCTCAAACACCTCAAAATATTTCTGGAGGTCAGGAAAGTACAAATTGCAAATTTATTATTCTTAGAGTTGCAGGGTGACCTTTCACCCTGTGTTTCAAATCTCTGCATGGTGCCTTAGAAAAGTGATTTCCATTAAAATAAATAGGAGTCCCAGGGCTAAAGGCTGAAGGGAGCTGTGAGTCTTAACCCTTACATGCACATAGCTTGAAAAGGGGAAAATTGACAGTGCCTTAAAGCTCTTGGCAGGGAATATTATTCTCAGTTTAACACTTTGTGACCATATGTATTTTTGCAAAGGGATGAGATACCCAGATGTATGTATACACCTGATATGATCAAGTCAGGGCCCTTGCCATTTTTAAATCACTTTCTTCAGAAATGCATGAGTTTTATAATTTATTTCTTTTCTTTTTTCTCTTTGCAACTTAATGTAACCCAGTACAAACTAATATAGTGATAGTGATCACTTTTGTTAAATAAAAATCCTTCCTATAAATAGGCCATGTCCAACATGAGCTAAGTTTAATTTAAAAGATAATATTTTAGATATTTGATTCATACTTCTTATTGTTCCACGGGGACCTCTCATACCATGTGTTTATCCATTTTTATCTAAAGTGAGAAGATAATGACTCCCTTTTCAGTCAGACGTTTTACTGGGAAATAGCAAAAGAAATCCTTACAATATGTCTGTTTATGATGTGGTGGCTTCTAAAGGATGGAGTGATGCAGCAGCCAGACAAGACTCACAATGCACATTTGGACAGACACTGGCTTCATTAATTTTTACCACAGCAAGAGATTTAAACAAGATTGGCAATGGTGTCTTCATCAATACCTCTTCTGAAATAGGGCTCCTTCCTTTATTTCTTGTTACCCCTGGAAGTCTATTTGGCACTGCTGTGTGTGTGTGTGTGTGTGTGTGTGTGTGTGTGTGTTCGAGTATGATCCTAAGATCTTTCACATATTATTCATGGATTCTGCTGCTGAGCTGTATGACCGGCCAACAACACTAATGTATTTCTTTAAGGTTGTTTTCAGTCTCTTTTTCTCATACTTACACACATTCCTTGTGTTAGCTTTTGTTAAATGAAATCTAAATGAGAGGTACAGAAGTATGATTTTATTTATTTTCCAATGAATATATAAATACTTAGTACCTATCTGATCTGGGTCAATGGTCTCAGTATTTAGCCAATCTCCTAACTGAAGTTTTTCTCATTACTTTGAATCAATTCAGTGCTACTTACTGAGCTTCATCCATGTGTTAAGTGCTTTCCTAGTTCTCAGATAAGGACTTTGAATGAGTTTACTTTGCTCTGCTTAGCTACAGGATACAGAAAATGCATGTGGAAGTTTAATAACTGATAGACTGAAAACACATGACTTTGGAATTCATTATTTTACAATAACTAATATTATGATTTATAACTATATTTATGCAGTTTTTCCCACTCATGTTCCAGGGACAGATACTGAAAGTTATTAGACAGAAAGAGTGATGAAGAATGATAAAAAGTCAAAGTTGTCGTAAACACAGAAAACTTGATTAGTAAGATGGGATTAACTCTCTTCTACATGGTTATCCTAACTCCCACTTTTCTAGCTGCCTGAAGGAGAGCTTGTCTTTTGTAACACTGCCAGGTATCCGAAGGGTCACATCCTTTAGTCCTTAGTGGCTATCCATCATCTAGACTGTCACTTAAAGTGAGTGGATTCTGACAGCATGTCTTCGCTAGCCTGTATGCTGTGATACCTTGTTTGTAAGCGAGACAGTCATACTGTTCAGAACATCACACTCACACCTTGATCTGATTTAAGATTCCAGAATTCACTATAAATTTTCTACTTTCCACTTTTATGCTTCAGTCAAACCCATGTAATTCCTCTTTGATAAGAGTCTAATCAAATTTTAGGGTAAAATTCTTGATAAAAGTAGGGGTGCAAGAGCATGGAAAATTCATATTTGTTTGAAGCTTACCAACCATATCATGCAGTGCTTTGGAAATGTTATTACTGCCTGAGCAACTCTTTGACCATCTTTGGTGAAAATCCCTAGACATCCAGTTTGTTCCTGTGCTACATTCTATAATCATGTTTATCCGCTATCCCTTCTTAAAAGGAAACGTTGCCTCTGGGTACTCACATAATGTCTGCCAGGGTGACTGAATCGAGCTGTACCCCATCCCGTCACACTTGACTCACCTTTGGACTTCCAGAAGGAAGATGCTCTGCTTTGTTCATTTCTCCATGTTCCAGGCTCCCCAAAACGTTTCAGGAACACATGAATTACTAAAATCAAGTATTTGTCTCAGTAGGCATCTCTATTCTTCATGGTCATTATAGGAAAGTATTCTTTCCTTCAATCCTAAACTGATCCGGTTCTTCTGTAGTTCTTCCTATGTGTTTTCATGAGCCTCATTGGGACAGGCAAGGGGTCCATCTAGAATTACACAGTGATAAGAGATTCAGCATGCTCATACATATTCATGAGGACAAGAAAGCAATTCAGACATCTCTAAATTTGCACCGTTGTTAGGCCAATATTATAAATAGGATGTCAAAGATTAATTATGATTATAGGTATCTTACATAAGTCCAATCTGGATGGAAACACTTCCTTTAAAAATATGTATATTATGAGTATATGATCCAGTAATTTAGTACTTAATAATCTGACTAAAAACAACTTCTCAAAAGCCACATAGTTGATAAACCTCAGGCTATGGGGTTGGTCCAGCCTCCTTTGAAAGACCATTGCCCTTTATATAGTCCATACCATCTCCAAATTTAGCTACTAATCTTAACTCATCTTGTAAATGTGCTAAGTGAGATTCCTTCCTGTTCAGTTAGATCTATCTCTGCTTACTTGGTCTTCAATCTCTGTGATTGGAGAAAATGAAACTTATGAATGCTACTAAATACACTCAGCATACAAACATAAAGAAATTAGTGTTTCCTTGTTGGTTCCCATGTAAACTACACTAACTTTCTATGATCTGCATGTAGGTGTTCATTCAGACACTTCATATTTGTAATGTAATTTACCACCACAAGAATCTTTGTATCGCCATTGAGAACATGATGCAATCACTGAGAGGTTAAATAAAATGCTCAGGATCAGACTGCTAGTAGTTTTAGAGCTGATCAGTCTGCTGTGCAGACCTGCAAAGAGAACCTCTCCTCACAGGAGAGCCCCCACAACAGCCCTCAGAATGGAGGCAAGCAGGACGGATGGGAACTAGAGTCCACCATACTAGCTTCCAAGGACATTCTGTTATCCATAGTGAGGTGTGTGCATCTACCCAAATCATGCTGCTATCATTAATGCGAGTTAGTGTCTCCTTCTGTTAGCTCTGGAAACATTTACCCAGACTCTGCTTGATCATGGAGTAGGTGTTAAGTTGGAAACTAAGCAGAAAAGTAGTATAAGTATATGTTAGTATCAGTTAATGTCCCAACTGACATTAGCTCTGTATTAGAAGTATGGAGGCATATGTTGAGGAGCCATGGCTAACATATAAAACACATGTTCCGGGCATCATTTGTGCCTTTGGAAATAAAATAAGTAATATTTTATTTTTATTTTCTTTTGACTTCATTTCTCATCTTTCTAACTGTTATGCTCTAACATATGACACCCAAAACTAAATGGCTTAAACATACCACATAAATTAGGGCAATTTATTCAGCAGATGTTTTTGTGCTGTGTGATTAGAAAAAAAGAAACTTATAGATGCTACTAAACATACCCAAGATGCTAGTATAACGTAATAAAATATTAAAAATCAAGTCATGTGTGTTTGTTTATGGACATATAGCATGTATGAAATGAAAGCATACATAGAATATGTATGAAGATGTTAGCAAGTGGACACATTAGCCACAAAGCAGTTAAAAGGTTAATTTTCTAGTTTTAAATCCATCATAGTTTTTCCTTTCTTCATGGTGAAAAAGTAAATTCAACTTTCAGGGTATTGAAGCAGCAAAAAACCATAATAAGTAAATAAGCAATGTAATTGATAGTGAATTTGAAGCCAAGTGGAGTATGAAAACAAACTAACTCCAACCTAAGTTCTGTTGTTAACTGTACAGAAATTTACTGTCATGTATGGCGTGTGAGACTCAGCAAATATTTGAGTGGTTTTCTTTAACCAGCTGTGTGTTACTTTTATTTATGAATTAAATAGAATAAAATAATTTTATTTTTTGGAAATAGAATACATTTTTGGAAAAGAATAATCATCATTATAATTGGCATAATGGTTTTTTTTCTTCCCTTACATTATGATTGGCTAAATTCTAAGTCCAAATCATGATCTCTGCAATCTATCAGATTCTTACTACCTTCTGGATGCCTCCTGTACCCACCTTTGAGATAACGGATCATATCTGTGTTTACTCACTGTTACATGTCAGTTTATCTTGTATTTCAGAACTCTAAAGCTAAATGACTTATCACTGTGTATTAGCCATGCGTGATTATACTATGTAATTATAATGGATGTAGATATATGTCTAGATCACCAATGTATCCACAGGTTTTTTAACACCTTGAGGACAATGGGCTCTATTACACGTGGCATAATTCAGACTTATGTAACTTAATTTTTCAATATTTTATGTAACTAAATTCAACAATATTTTAAAAACAGCAATACGTAAATAATTTATTAATATGTTATATTTGGGACCATGTCAATATAATAAAATTTTAATGTGTTTCTTGTACTTTTACATATCTTTTTTTCAGTAGAAAAATTTTTTAATGTAACTGAAATTTATATAGTTGAACTGTGAGAATTATCCCCAACCTAATTTTTCACTGCATATATACTGCATGCTTAAATTACATTTGCTGGTAGTCTGCATTTTCCACTGGTAATTTTAAATCTCTTCTAAGAAATTAACGGCTCTAATAAAATGAGTTTTCTTGGATGTTTGCTTAAGTTCCATTGACATTCAATGAGCCACTGCCGTATTGTTTTATTAGTTGTGATCTTGTAATAAGTTTAATACATATATATACATACATTTTTGACACTGTGTTGTATATTGTTCAGAGTGGTCTCAAGTTTCAATATAGAACTGAGGCTGGTCTTTATGGATCCTCTTGCCTCCATTTCCTGAGTGCTAGGACTACTGACATATATCACCATACCAGTACTGTGTTCTCTTCCTGATAAGCTCCTCTGTACTGAAACATTGTCAGTTGAAATATGCTTGATGACCCCAGCATTATAAAAATAATAGCTTAGCAGCCACTCAGGGAGGCAGAAGCATGCAGATCTCTGTGAGTTTGAGGCCAGCCTTATCTACAAAGTGAGTTCCAGGAATGCCAGAGAAACACAGAGAAATCCTCTTACACTCCCCACAAAATAGTTCAGCATCTGAGAGTATGTAAAGTTGTATTATTTCATTTCTAGGTTATAAGATTGATTACCAATTGCGCCATGCATAGCCACAGATACTGATTATGTTTCACTAACTGTGGGAAGTCACAATTCAAAGTTTGCTTTCTCCTAACCACATATTATTGCTTGTAGTAATAGGAGCAGCGGGGCTGTGTCCCTGGCACCCTGGCTGCCTGGCTAGCTCATGCCCCGAAATAACAACACACAAATTGTATTCATTTAAACACTGCTTTGCCCTTTAGCTCTAGCCCTTACTGGCTAATTCTGATATTCCGACCAACCCATCTCTAATAATCTGTGAGCACCGGTCTTAGTGAGCACCGGTCTTACCAGGAAGATTCTAGCCTAAGTCCATCCTGGGTCGGAGCTTCATCGCGTGTGTCTCAGAGAGAGGGGAGCATAGCGTCTCTCTGAGGCGTCTGCCCCAGAGAGGAGAGCTGTCGAGTCTCTGAGCTAACTTCCTCTTCCTCCCAGAGTTCTGTTCTGTTTACTCCTCCCACCTATGTTTTAACCTATCAGGGCAAGCAGCTTCTTTATTTAATTAACCAATGACCTTCCTCCATCAATTGCTTTTGCCCCATCATGAGTTGAAACAGCTTAAGTGGAGCTATTATTAATTAGAGACCCTATTTTCAACAACAATTGAACTAAAAAGAAATACCATGTCCAGCAAGTGGAGGCTGGGCAAATAAGGAAAACACATCTCTCTCTTTTACTTTTCCAGAGCTAAACTTTAGCTCTACTTAGCTAAAGCAAGATTTAAAAAATATCTATAATGTTGCTTTGGAAACTGGATAGATGACCCCTATGACTTTGGCTTATCACTCTGTTTCTGAACTAAGATATGAAGTGAAGAATCTTTATTTAGATACCATGACTTAATGTATAGTGCAGAATTTTTGAATAAATGTTCCTTCATTTTCAGTATCCTCTTAGAAATATTTGCATTAAGTTTAAATGGTACTTTTAAATACATGAAATAAGATTTATTATCTTTGTTTTTAACTTTCATCTACTTCATTTAAAAGTCAACATATGGAGGCCCTGAGGCCGACACAGCAGGAAAGAATCACATTTCCATTTTAGAAGGAAAATATCTTCCTTCCATATATTTTTTTAGTCCAAATATCTCTCAAGTTCTATAGACAGAGCCTCAGATAAGATGGAGGGTTCCTCAAACCATCACAAATTCTACATGTAAGCCCAGGAACTGCACTACAGAATCCCAGGGAGTCACTGTCTTGGAACTATGCATGTTTGTGTTCAGCATTTCTTAGTTTTAATTAAACTCATCATTATCTAAGAAATCCATTTTTCAAATTTAATTTTATAGATCAGTTTCTATAAATGCAATTAAAACAAAGACAAATGAGAAAAACATCTCAAAATGGAAAGTTGTCAGCAAATCCTTCTGTGCTTTCCATTCTTAGTATAAATTAGAGTTATCCATGATAAGCCTTATGCAGAGATTAAAATATAGAATCTTACAGAGAAACTATACTCAAAGAAAGTTGTCTCTAATTGTGTGCATAGAGTTAAGGTATATACTTTACAAGCATGTGTGTGAAAAAGAGAGGAAGAGAGAGAGAATATATATATTAATGTTTATATATTTACATCATAGAATTCATATATATATATTTTCACACAGACACATATAAACATACTTTCATGTGCAAGGTCTTTCCTGTTATTTCATGGATTGACAAAATAAGGGATTCTATAGGCCTCTTCCCAAATAAAATAGATATACTTTAAAAAGCTAGAATAATATGACCTATTGTGTATATGCACATAAATACACATGCTCACATGCATGTTGCCCTTTATCTAGATATTTAACTGTTCCTAGATGCTTTTCCATTTTGTTTTATGTACCATTGCTTACTCAACCCTGAAAGAAGACATGGTGGAAGCAACAACTACTTGGTCTCTCTTGCTACCAGATCCTACTTTTTCTGTAATGCCAGCCTCAGGCAGTTGCCTTCGTTATCTGTAGTTTTGATTTTCGAGATATACCTCAAAGGATTATGGTAAAGAGAACTCATTCATGGAGCGTCACCATCAACCTTCTCTGGCAGCAGCATAAACCGTTCTGACACAGATCTCATGCTTGCTGAAACTATTGCTCATTGAGCTAATCCAGAATCCATTTCTGATGTGGTTCTGGAAGCCTGGAAGTTCATCATGTCGTTGCTTTTATTATTAATTTTCTGACTATCCAGTCTTCCTGGATTTTTTTCAGTTTCATGGACACTTCTAGTAATTATTTGTCTATTTTAAAGTATTCTTAGAAACTTCGTGCTACTTAAGAACCTCACTGAATCCAATTTGGAAATCACATAATTTATGTAACTTTGTATTTTTAAAAACGCTGACTTGTCACTTCATAACCTCCTTGTCTTCAGATTGTTTTCTTCTTTTCATGCAGTGAGACGATGCCTCCAGTTTCGGAGCTTCTCTGTCTAGTCACTGGGCATATTCTGACAATGGTTTTCATTTATTTACATTGTAGTGCGCACTCTTCTCCTCCTCCTCCTCCTCTCCCTCCTCCTCCTCCTCCTCCTCCTCCTCCTCCTCCTCCTCCTCCTCCTCCTCCTCCTCCTCCTCCTCCTCCTCCTCCTCCTCCTCCTCCTCCTCCTCCTCCTTCTTCTTCTTCTTGCAAGACTTAGCCTTTTATTGGTCTAACCCATTTGCCTAGTGACAGGACTGGACAAGACAGCCTTCTCCATCTGCCTTCCAGTCTTCTCTCTGTTGAGCGTTCCTGGCTTGACCGCAGAGAACAGTGCCCTGGGCAGGGGTGGCAAACATTCAAGTGGGGCCTGAATGGGGCTCCCAGTGTTGGAAGGACTGCGGGGCCCTGCATAGCCTCTGCCTTGACATGATAGGAGGGGGAACTTTGCCAGCAGCTGCTGCTGGGCCCTTCATGCCATCAGTCTGGATGTTGTCTCAACTTCCATAACACTCTGCTCCAAATAGAACCTTTTTTGCTCCACATCTTTAATTTTATTTTTTGCATCCAAATTCATGACTCTAATTTCTTGCCAGTAAATACACCAGTTAGATAGAAATAACTTTTTTGTTTTGAGAAATAATTGCTATACAACATCTACGTGCACCTTTTAGAAAATGCACAAACTTTTGGATAATTATTATAAAGCATTGAAGTTACTTAGAAATGAAGTTTAGTGCTTGGTTCAAGCCTAGCCTTGGCTACAAGAAACTCTGTCTCAGAAAAAGAGACAGATTTCATTCTTCTGAATGGGAGCAGCACTGTTTTTATCTGCATTCTGGGTCTCTAAATACCCATTTCCCAAATTCTATCATAAAACATGTATATCAACTTCCCAGGATTTCATTGCACATTACTAGTTTCTGCCAGCATCTCAACCTTAGGACACATGCCAAAATGATATTTGCTGAAGACTTCACCTCTATTTATTTCCATCTTGCTGGACTTGCTGTCTTTAGAATATTTGCCATTACAAATTTAAAGTTATTAACATAAACTGTAAAGTGTGTATGTTTCTCCAGTCAATAGCTAAGTTATCATCTGCTTTAGTATCTACAAATTTCAGTAGAATTAGAATTTTATCAGTAGAATAGTATCAACAGCACTAAATTTGAAGCCATTTCCCACTCTATTCTCTCAAATTAATATTTTACACTAGGAGTCACTGTCAAGTTAACTATGATCTACACGCTTTCTGATCAGCTGTGAGTTCTATGGGAACCTCCATGTCTTTGCTTAGCAAACAAAGGCAAGAAGAGTGAAAATGTATTTAAGATGCTGATATCATATGATTATTTATCAAACGGAACATTACACCATATTTTCCTAGCATCCATAAATCAGAGGGAAAACTATTCTTCCTGTGTTTTAGAAAAAAAGCACATGTGGTCTGCTAACTTCTTTCCACATGCATGCTCTTTTCCCATCATTCTCCTCCAGATACCCTTCCTCAATAGTAACATGGCATCTAGATTAAGCAATATTAAGCTAAGCTTCTCTGATTTTGATCTGCTTTGAGTAAGCAACACCAGTTTCAGAAGTTAACGTTATGTTTAAAATGTAGCTGTCTTCCTCTAAATTCATGCAGCACCACTTTTACTTTTTACCACTGCAATAGTCAATGCTAATTTAACTCAACTCATAAAAACAATAGCGGTCAGAATAGACATGTTGCCGCTACCTTTACTGACTGAATTCAGTTTTCAGGTCTTATTTGCTGGTAGTGTGTGATCATATTCAGCCAGAACTCTATAGAACTGCCCCGGCACTGACACCATGCAATACCACATTGAATATCTTGCTTACCAACTATAGGTTATTTTCCCATTGTCAAAATGCACAATTAAGCATATTCTATGTCATTAATTCATTAAATGAACTTTTTGAATACTTGTGATGGGCTAGACATTGTTTTATTGATTGGAAATACATCATAGAACACACCTTCTTTCCTTATGTGGCTTAAATTCTGCTGGTGAGAGCAGATGATGAGCTGCTCAATAAGTATATTGCTTACCGGGTAGCAGAAAGCACTGTTAGATTGGTAAGACTGAAACAGCAACAATGAGATTGTCATTTTGGTAGTGTAACTAGGGGAGGTCTCTCGGGTCAGATGTCATCAGATGGATTCTCGGAGGAGATGGTGGAAGGCTTAACCTTTAGTCCAGGAGAAAGAGCTGCAGGTCCACGTGTCCACACTCAGTAGTGCAGGGGTATGTTTGATAAGCAGAACAGTCAGGCAGAATGTGTGCCACAAGGGTAAGGCTGCAGAGGTGTACCGAGAGTAACCATAGAAACTCATCAACCCCTTTAAGCACTGACATTTTAGAATATAAAGAGAAATTACTATAATAAAATAAGCACCCTCCCAAGGCCTAGTTAAGCATACAAATATTAAACTGTGTTTAAAATATAGTCTGGTACTGTACTCCCATGAGATGGCATTTACTTTGGGATTTCACAGTACAATTTATCAACGCATAGCAGAAAGTAATAACAATCCTCCTACTATATATGGGAATGGAAACTCAATTTGATGAGCTATATGCAACTTTACACCAAGAAACAGTTGATAAACATGATTAGAAGGTTGTGTGTACCAAATAGTAGGGCAGATAGCTTCCTAAACTGCTGGGACTGTAGGAACTTTCCCATCAAAACCACCTTGTTCTCCCTTAACCCCTGTGACGGAGCACTCTTGCCCAGGATTTTTCCTTCTTTCATGTATTTTTTCCCACAAAGTAGCCATTCTGTAGAATGTTCTCTGCCTTTTCTCAAACCTGCCTTTTAATTTATTAATTGATTTATTCATTTTTTTGTGATAATGTTAAGGCTTGCACCCAGGGTCTGATACATGCTAGATAAGTTCTCTCAGATATTCATCCCCATCTACTGATTCTAACTCCCCTTTTCCTCAGTTCCTAGCGTCACTAATCTATAATGGAACTTTTATCTGCTAAGAACTTTTTTCCTTTTTTTTTGTTTTGTTTTGCACTGAATCCTCACTGTTTTACCTGGTTATCAAAGATGGTTCTGTGTGCTGCACAGAACTATATATGTTTGATGATTAAAAATCTCAACATAGGAAATTCCAGTGACTGTCTTAACCAGTAATCTGACCAAAATACACATGGGTCTCTCAAACTCTGTACTGTCTGCTGTTTTCATTATTTAGACTTGTCTGATAGCTTGTGACTCCTGTTGAGTTCCTTAGAGTCTCCAAAATGAGTCTGATATAATAACTAAAAGTCTGAGATTAGACACACAATTTGTGTGAATATAAAAACCATGAAACCTGTGTTTTTCTTTTAAAACTTCTATTTCTAGCAAAACATACATTTGTGTTTTTATTATTATTCTTTTAAACATTAGTGCTATAGATTTAATATTACTTTTGCTGATTTAAAATATGTACTACTTCAGAATATCTTTGCAATTAGTGCATTACTTAGGAGAAAATGGATGTGATATTTCAGTTTACTTCCAAATGGTTAAGATCAAAGGAGAGAGAGAGTAAGATCTATATTATGAGAAAAAGAATAATAAAAATGTCTGAACATAATCTGTTGGTAATTTTGAGTAAAGGGGTTTTACATGAGTTACAAATTTCACTTTTGCAATTTGTTTCAAGTTTAAAAACATATAAAGATATAAAAGTTATAAAAATACAATAATTAAAACATCTAGTAGCTGTGTCCACCTTTTACAATATAGAACAGCTGAACTCTTTTTGTATTCTCTAGTATAGAAATGTTCAGTGTATAGAATCTCTACCAAACATGTTTAATCTGAAGTTAATCACATTTTCTGCTTTAATTCTCTTCTGCAGAAACTCTACATGACAGACCAGCAAAGGAATGGCACACTGAGAAAACAGATGTCAAAAGTCAGAAGATGGAATATCCATTCGGAAAAAGTGACCTAATTTTCAACAGCCTAACTTATTTAGGTATGGGTCTGTTTCATGTAAAATTTGTTTTATGAATGTAAGGAAAAAATAATTTTCAAGCGATACATCAGTGAAAATTTGGAAAATCTGTATAGAGAATTGTTATTAAATTATTGTAAGAATTATTATTAACTTTATTTTTAGCTACAATAAAATTATGTTTATAAGGGAACCTTTAAATTGAATTTTCTTTATATTCTAGAAGGAAATAAAAGTACTTAGAGGTATATATTGTTATGTGTAAAATTTAATTAGTACCTTTCAGGCAAATTGACCTAAAATGGAAACTACTAGTAAGTTTTAGATCAAAGTGATTGTTATATCATTTAAACTTCTCCTAAAACTCTGTATGGTGAGGTTTCTGCAATGTTTTCTAGAATAGCATGAAGTGAAGTAATCGTGAGCTGATAACCCAAGCTGACTGGTGAATATTAGCTTTTGTTGATAAAGAAGTCTGAGGACAGACATTTGTGAAGTTATAATTACAGACACACGAGGTCTGTAGACATAGGAAGCCACAGGGAACACAAAGTTATCAGGACTCACCAGGTTCGAGACAGAGTTGTAAATAATAATTTGCTCTCAACGTAGAATACACACTTAACATGAACTCAGATTTTCTTCTTCCCCACCTGTGCATTTTGATAATAAAAGAATCACATTGAAAGAGAAGGGATAACAGCTTTCTAGGAGGGCAATTTATGTATATCATATTGCAGGGAAATAATTCTCCCTAATGCAAATAAAAATGGCAGCAAGAGTCACAGGTCGCTGACTGACTAGCAAAGCAGAAAGTTTAGAAAAGTGTTCTAAAGAGAGAAAGACCAGAGCAGAGCCAAAAATCTCAGTAATGAAGGGGCTTTATTTTTATTTCATTTGTGGGTACCTTGTCAAAAACAAAATATGGCACCCTGCAATCCCTCTGGCTTCTAAGAAGTGTTTATTGGGTAGGTATTATTGCTGTCCTTCATCAAGGAAGCTTCTCTTTTCAGCAAGAGCCAGGATGTCAGGGAGTGTGTTGTGCAACAAGACCAGAGCAATGGCACTGCCAGTCAACATGTCAGTGCCAGAGGGGAAAGTCTCATGGGGCTCCACGCTTAGACAAAGATCTACAGGCAGGCTACTAACAGCTGATGAGGGGAGAATCAGCCTCTCGCGGGGATGAGCCCCTTCATCGTTTGTTTCTCCAATACAAAATGACCCAACACAGACCCTGACATCATGCACACAGTAGCAACAAATGTTGACTAAGTTGATTTATTTATATATTTATACATACTTACACATATGCAGTAACAATAATTGAAAGAAAAAGAGGCCAGCAACTTGAGATAGGTGGTACATGGGAGGAGTGGCTTGAGAGAGGGCACCTGGAAGGGGCTGGAGGGAGGGAAAGGAGGGTAGAAAGTGATTAGTACTATTCCAATTAAAAACATCTCTAAGATAACATTAGCGGTATAGAATTATGATGATGGGAACATAGCAGCACTTAAATGGTAAAATGCTTAGTTTTTCAATAAGAAAGGTGAAAATTTCAGGACATTATGGAGAACTGTACGATTTATGAGAAAGAGGTTGAGCTTGGATTTCTGTGTGGAGTCTCCCAGTGTTATTGTGGAATTAAAGTGATTTTATCATGCTGGCAAATATTTTTGAGAATTTAAAAGGAGAAACATTTTTTATTTATGATGATATTCTTTTATATTCTCACATTCATGGGTGGTATTTTCAGTAGTCATACAGCTAAAATTGTAAATTCCAAGAAAAAAATAGCATCTTGGGTCCTTAAAAATCTGCCAGCAAATAATTATCTCTAAAGTAGAGAGTTTTAGTAAAGTGCAATTTGTTCATATCTAATACCTCTGGGAGTTATTTGCTGAAAAAATATAATCTGTTAAAAGAAGAAACAAAAACAATTTACATACCAATAAACACTAGAAATAAAGGATACTATCTTAGAATGATACATGAAATAGAGAATTAATAAGGGTTGTTTTTGTTTTTTGTTTTTCGAGACAGGATTTCTCTGTATAGTCCTGGTTATCCTAAACCTCTCACTCTATATCAGGCTGACCGTGAACACGGAGATCCCCCTGCCTCTGTCTCCCAAGTGCTGAGATTAAAAGCATGTGCCACCAGTGCTTGACAGGAATTACTGTTTTACTGACAGCCAGGTAGCACAGATGATGTAAGCTTATCATTCTGGGTGCTCTAAGAAGGTGTGATGTAGGGGGAGTAGGCGAGGCTCTGAAGATAGCTAAAGTTCTGACCTGAGAATGAGGACCTGAGCTCCATGACCCCAACCCTTGTCAAAAGTGTCAGATATGGTGGCATGCACCTGCAGCTCCAGCACAGAGGTGGCAAAGACAGGCAGATCTCTCTGGGGTTCACTAGTAAAATCCATTATTTTTTCTTTGAAAGGTTAAGATAATGTCAGAAAACTAGGTGAATATAACTTGTGTGGTAAAACAGAAGGTTCCAAATTGACTTGGAGGAAATCAATGTAAATCACGTGATGCCAATGTTAGGAAAAGGGAGGGAAAAGCAGAGTGGATATTTTCATCAGACGTCAAGCTCAGGGTGTTTGTTTTGAGATAACTGTAATCATGACTATAGAAAGTTGAAAATAAGTATTTGTGAGATTCCTGGATTGTCTCTAATTTTGCTAGTATAAAAAGCTATTTCTGGGCATTTGAATACTATTTATAAAGATACATCATATTTTTCTTCGTAGATTGAATTATTTTATATGTCAATTCTTATTGTTTCTCATATTTAGAAATATCAGTTAATAGGTTTATGTGGTTCTTTTATCTTACCACATAGCTTTTAGACTATTCTAATTTTTCTATAGAGAAATGCAGTTTTCTTTTCTTGTAATTTGCAGTCATTTCTTTTGCCCACCTCTTTGCAGTGCTTACAAACAATAGATTGACACTAAGTACTGAGGACAGGACCCTTGCTTCCTTGCTCCCATTCTTAGAATTCTGTTAACCTGAATGCCTATGTGACATTTGTTATTTTGTTTTACTTTGTATGTTCTTTACCTTTTCTTGTCCTTCTATTTTTATCTGTGGAGAGATTTTATAAAGAGACAATGGGGCTTAATTTTTTTTACTAGGTATGACATCACTATGTAGCGCTGGCTGGCCTGGAACTCCCTATGTGGATGAGATTGTCCTCAAACTCATAGCTATTTGAAATTAAAGACAAGTACCACCACATCAAATGATGGGGAAGTTCATCACTTTTTTTCATCCTGCTGTTAATACATTTTCTTTTTCAACTATGTAATATGGTGAATTCTAATAATTCTTTGTTTATAGTGCTAATTCAATTTGGTTGGGGGTAAATCTGACTTAACTAGAACATATTGTCCTTTCTGTATATCACAGAATTTAATTTTCTACCTTTTAAAAGAATATTCCATCATCTTCACAAGTTGTATTGATCTGTGATTTTTTTCATTGTGATGCTCTTTCTGGTTGTCTGTTAGACTTTCACCACTGCTGAAAATACTGCCTGATATTTCAATAAAGGAGCCTAAACAAAACCATTCCCTCATCATCTGAATCATTCTTGATAATTTATATACATGTCCTTTCCAACATTTCTCATATGAACAAAAAGGATCACATCTAATAAACAGCAAATTGAATTTTATTCTGTGCCAATTCTAATTCACCTCCCCATTATTTTCCGGGCAGTGAGTTGCTTCTTTTGGTCACATTCCCCTGGCAGTGATCATGGTGTGAGTCTGAGTGTTCTCAGAAAAAAACAAAACAAAACAAAACAAAACAAAACACTCCTCCCCACCCCCGTGCTCCCTCCCGCTGCTGCTGTTACCCTGATTGCTGCCTGCTCAGAGCGGGCATTGATCTCCTTGTTGACTGCCATGCTCATGTGAGAAGTCTAGTACAGTGTACAGTGATTCCTTTCCTATGTTCCTGCTCAAGCCTAAATGTTACCTGGCAACTCAAAACACACAGCACACTTAAGACTGAGCATCATGGCTGCATATACTACCAATGTGTCAAATTCCTCCATATAATGCCTTGCCAACCTTGGTCTGCCTATAATATGGTGGAGAGTTTCTTCTTTTCTTAGTGACAGAAAATCCATTCTGTCACAAGGATTTTGGGTAAATTCTTCAGTATTTTGTGGATCAAAACCATCCAAGGACATCCGACTTACAGCCTTGTACAAGGACCCTTCATCCACAATCCCATTTTCCTATTTATACCCTAGAATAGCTAATATTAATCATCAGCACAAGTAGATCTGGAATCAATTAGGAGATCAAGCACTGAGCATATTTGGAGATAATCCTGACTGAGTTAGTTGAAAAAGGGAAAAATCTTCCCAAGCATTGGCGGCACCTTCTCTTGACAGCCAGAAGAAAAAGCTTTGATTTTTGTTCACCACCTTCATGTCCTGCAGGCGAGTTCATCCACTCCATTGCTTCTATCACCACCACTGCTGCTGCTGCCCCTGCTGCATTCCTTCACTGATCTAGAAACCCAGTTCTGAAAGTGAACTGAAGCCAGTAGGTCTACAGGAATCCTCAAGGAATTAACTATCAGCCTTCTACTGTCATGCATTTATCTGAGTTTTTGTTAAACCCTACTGTTAGGTTAATATTTAATTTAATATTAAACTTTTTCCATTCAAATTTAGTCTAAATTTTCTTTGACTTAATTGTTGCTAAAAATGTAATATACTCCCTCATGTTCATGCCAATCTCTATTGTTTGAAAAAGAAATATCTGCAAAGTCAAGTAATTTATTATCTCGTGAAAAGCTGTAAAAGTTAAAAAATATCTGGTTCTTGTGAAATATTTAACTCATAATATCTAAAGAGTGAGTTAAAAAATACAGTCTTACAAGAACAAAAAGATGAACGTGCTAGCTAAACCAACCCAGATGGCAGTAGGCAAGGGCAGAAAGCAGGCTCCACATCTGGTTCAGGGTGTCTGCACCTCTACAGCAACTGGACCCTGGAATGAAAACATGAATATTGGTCTTGTCAGGCTGACCCACTCTTGTCCTTACTTGTACTTCCTAGAAAGTTTTATCTTTGTTCAGGACAACGAAGCTCTTTGCCTTATAAAACTCTCTGTACCTCACTCAGATTTTCAGGATTCTACTCTACCTTGGCAATGCTACATGTTGATACATTTTCCACATTTTCAATGGCTCTTTCCCTAAAATTTCCAAGTTTGTTACATATACAAAATATAAACTTTTGATTGTAGCAACAATGAGAAGTAATAGGCCATATTCAATTCTACTCTACAGTAAACCTGTATCCACTTTAAATGCATGCTTATATTGAGGCCCTTATTTCCAGCCTGAAAGCATTGGGAGATGTGGTGTTTTTGCTAAGGAGTTTCTTTGTGTATCTCTGACTGTCCTAGAACTCACTCTGTAGACCAGGCTGGTCTCAAACTCACAAAGATCCACCTGCTTCTGCCTCCCTGAGTGTTGGAAGGTGGGATCTTTAGAGGCTACAGGTTTGACATAACCTCTGAGGCTAAGGTCATCCTGATAGCATTAATGTCCATCTAAGAAGAGAGCATATGATTTGTGCTCTTTCTCCACTATGTGGCAATACACGAAGAAGGAGTTATCAACACAGGAGGAAAATGTCCCAAATCTGGAGCTAATTAGGGTGGAGAATTGCACATGCTTCTGTAACTCCTAGAGTTAAGACTTTCCACTTATTAAAAACTGTGAGCATAAAGTTATTGTTGTTGCCTGTTGTTCAGGGCACTTGGTGTGGAGGTCTGTTTCAGCAGCTGTAATACATCATGATAGGATCACATTGAATCAATACCTGCCTCTGCAAAATTTCTTATTTACTTTTTCCCCCAAATTACACAGATGATACCAATGAAATGTAGAGAACTCTGAATCTAATTGATCATCAAAATTAAATGTTTTTTGACAGAAATATCTCTATTTTTATATTATATTTTGAAGATGTTGACTTAAGAGACATCTAGTAAAGTGAGCTGGCTTACACATGGCTCATCAGAAGTATGACTGGATTCATCTTAGTACTCTGCCCTTGAGAAAGAAGTTAATGTGACCTTTGTGGGAAGGAGTTATCTATTAAAAACAAACGAGTAAAAAGACTTAGTACCCAGGTAGCAATGACATCATTAACCATGTCAGAAATTACAGTTACAAAGAAATTCCTACCTAGTAAGGAAGCATCTTTTATAACACTAAGTTTTAGGTTTATTTCTGTGGCCTCATACACATTGCTAGTGTTGAAGTAAAAATATTTCAGAGAAATTTAGCCATGTTTAATAAGCTTAAGGACATACTAACCATACTGAGCTATGACTCTCTTCAGTGAATATCATACATCACATTCTTGTCTATAATAACTAGAAAAATCTGGAACCATCTTAAACAGTACCAACAGCTCAGTGGATCAATAGTGGTTGATGCTTACAATATATCCTACTCAAACGATATGGTTGATCATTCTAAACACTTGCTCATTAAAACAGCCTGCAAGAAATACATGACACAGTTTTTAGAAATTCTGTGAAGTTTAAGAACCGGAAGGATGGTGGACGCCAAGGAAGCAAGTTTTCTCAACACAACAGGATAGATGGTGTGAACTCACAGAGACTGTAACAGCAAGCATAGGGCTTGCCTAGGTCTGCACCTGACAGGGTCTTACAGGTGAAAGGAGAAGTGAACACACGCCCTCATCTACAGCCCAAAAGCTGTCTCTAATTGATAACAACTTGCAAATGAAAATTAAATTTTCTCCGAAGGAATTTCACTGGGGAAACAAACTACTCTTAAGGATAGGCTGCACGCTCTGTAGTAGATGACCGATGGAAAAGAAACTCAGTGGCGGCTTTGGGTATCTTGTTTCAGAATGTTGTGTCAGGCTTTTCTCTTTTTCTTCTTTTTACATTTTTCTTATCTATCCACCTATCTATTATCTATCTACTATCTGTCTATCATCTATCTATCTATCTATCTATCTATCTATCTATCTATCTATCTATCTATCATCTATCTATCTATTATCTATCTACCTATCTATTTATTATTTACTTCCTGATTTTACCCTATAGTTCTTTTGCATACATATTATCATTTCTGCTTTTTTGTTTTTATGGGATTCTTGAGTGTGTAAATGAGTATGTCTCTGCTATATATGCTTAATGTTCCTTTTCTTAGGCCCTTTTTCTTCTGTTCATTTGTTTTGTCCTATTTTGTTGTGTTTGTTTTTATATGAATATTATATTATATTATTATCTCTTATAGGCCCAATACTTTTAATGCAAGACAGAAACATGGTGGACCTAGATGACAGGGAAGGTGGCAAGGAACTGTGTGGAGAAATGAGGGAACTATAATCAGAATATATTGTATTTAAAATCTATTTTCAATAAAATGTAAACATAAAATAAAAAGAGGCTACTAAGGAATCTTTAGATACACCATTATGAAACAACAGCTAATTGGCAGTTTCCTTCGAAACTGCACAAGACATAAATTTATGGAAAGAAAATGTTCTATTTCCTACATATAAAAATGAAAGCAAAGTTCAATATATTTGTGAAAACTTATCAGTCTCAACATAGCAAAAATAGGAATATTTTGCTCATATAAATAGCATGTTCATTGGTTTGAAATAAAATAGTCATAAAATTAAAATATCAGTCTATATCTAGATGTTTACTAAACTATATTATTTTCTAAGTAAAAATAATTGTTCTTGTTACTCCCCTGGAGAGATGAAACTCCGGTACTCCATCATATTATCTAAAGCCCTGAATTTCACAAACAGTAAGATCTTAAACAGTGCAGGCTCTGAGCTGGGCATAACAGAAATGCAAAAAGGGAGATGACTGTGTCTCCTGGCAACTCTCGTCACCTTTTTTGTCTCTAAGTTGCTACTGGAGAAGCACTGAGAAAATATATTTGCGTCATATATAAGATAGAACAATGGAACTTCTGGCCATTCTTTTGGTGCCTTCAAGTGAAAACACACAGTTGTGGACATCCTTAAGCTGGAACAATGAAGAGTCAACATCAACATCAACTCAACTCGTGACTGTCCTAAAACTGCTTTCTATGCCAGTATGAAGACCTGAGTTCAAGTCCCCAGCAGCCATACAAAAGAGTAGGTGTGGCATGAGGACATCACTAACCCTAACCCTGTTGACAGTGTGGAGACAGGAAGAGGGCTGCTGATTGCTGGCTAGTTTCAGCAAGAGACCTTATCATGGCTTCCAGTTTCAGAAAGAAAGAGGCAGAAATGAGGTGTCTTGCTCTGGCCTCTCCCATGAGCACCTACACATGTGCATATACCACATACAGTACCCACTCCTACCCACAAGCTAAATTATTACAATGGGAAAAATATATATAAATAACTTCCTAAAAATGCTAGAGATATAGCTTAGCAATAAAGTGTTCTTCCCAGTGTGCAAGGCGGGGCTTCTGATTTCCATGCTCAGCAATACAATAGGAAGAAAAAGGAATTCTATGTTACAGACATAATCTTCATGTGCAAATCGTTCTTATTTTTAAAGAATATATTTTGCAAAGTTCTTTCAATCATATGTACTTGGGTCCTGCTTATTTTCTGTGGTGATAATCTATCTTTGCCCTCTGGTTTCAATGTGACATATTAGTTCTTTCTGGACGTTTTTAGAAATATTTTCTTTATCTTTGGTTTTTGAAAATTTAATGATCAGTTTTCACTAATATTTTTCCCCCACTAAAACAATTCAGTGGGGATAAAGTAAGTGTTAACAACTATTGCTGGAATGATTAACCAACTATAGGCAAAGAAAAAGGAAAGAGACTGGACTGCAACTTCACACTTTCTATACTATGCAGAAATGAACCAATGTGAGCTGTGTATAAGACGTCCACATAATGTTTGGAAAAAGATACAGAAAATGTCTAATGTTGAAATGGCTTAGCAAATAATTTTTGTTTTCTTTTTATTTAAACATGCTTTATTTTTATTGATTTTTTTCAGTTTTCTTAAGGAATAAATGGCTAAATAAAACTTATACATATTTATGTTGTAAAATGTATTTGCATATTTGTATACATTCTGAGATCATTTAATGAAGGTAGTTAACACATTTATTTTTTCAAATTCTTATCATATGGTGAGACTATTTAAGATCCATTCTTTCTATCGAGTAGGCAGTTCATTGACAACACATTGCTCTTAACTATTGTTTCCACACTGTGGCCTCCAGAGTTTATTTATCCTACGGAAGTGAAACCAAAACATTTCTCCTCCTCGGCTCAAAATTCTAACAACAATGGGGTCTGTGTTCTGATTCTTTAAATGAATAAATTTTTCATTCTACATTATGAGTTAGTTCATGTAATGTTTGTCTTTCTCTAAAAGACATTTCATTTAGTATAATGTACTCTAACTTCACCCTTATCATAGCAAATAAAATGTATATTATTTTTATTATAATAGGAACATTATCCATGATATAAAACATATGCCACCATATTAAATATGACAAACTTTTCCCTAAAAGAGAAGTTAGTGCAGATGCATTGTGCAGGTTCTGAGGTTAAAAATTGAAATAATTACAGCCAGTGACAAATAATAAACTCTCATAATTCAACAAAAATACCTCTAATTTTATTTAGGATCATACAGGTGAAGTGTTTTGTTGAAAATATGTCAGGAGAAGTAATTGCATGAGCTACATTCACCTTTATTGGCTGCTATGATGCATACACCTGTTAGAGCAGCAAAAAAAGAATAAAATAATACCATATGTTGCCAATGTTGTCAGAAACAATGCAAATAGTTGAAGTTATTATAGAAAATGGTTGGGTAGTTTTATAAACCAATTAAATATACACTTACAATATGATTATGTGATTACACTTCTGTCCATTCCTCAGAGCATTCTCAGAGAATTAAGAATTAAGTTAAAAGTACATGTTCACAGCAGTATGTGCAGGTGATTGCTCATAATAGCTACATTATAACCCAGCCTGAAATGATCAAAATGTTCTATGGTAAGTTCTTGATTGAATTGTGGCACAACCATGCTATCGAATAGTGTCCACCACTGAAAATGAAGAGGTTCTGAATCACAGTAGAATTAGGATGAAGTTCTGGGTGTAATACAGAATGGGAGAAACACCTTAATCTAAACCAAAAACCTACTAGGTGAATACATTAGTTAATGTGCGTTACATGACAAAATATCACGGTACATGGTGATCAGGGCTTCTGTGTTTTCCAGACTAGGTGCATTTGCTTATAAAGGGAAATGCAAAATGAAAATTATACAGCAATCCCCAGGATTGTCCTAGAACGTTAAACAATCCCTTTTATGGTGTAAAATAGAATTAAGGATCTTAAAGGAAGAGATAATCTGTCCAGGCATATTCTAAAGGAACACACACAAATCTTTATTATAAGATCAAGGCACACAAGATAAGCAGATAGAGGTTGTCTTAGTTATAGTTACTGCTGGTGTAATAAAACACCATGACCAAAGCAGCTTGGACAAAAAGGTTGTATTTTTCCTATGTTTGCACAAATCAGTCATCAAAAATGTCAATGCAGAAACTCAACCAGGGCATGAACATGGAGATGGAGGAGTGTTGGCTTATTCCCCATGCCTTGCATGGCTTGCTTTCTTATAGAATCCAGGAACACCAGCCCAGGGATGGCACCACCCACAATGGACTGGGCCCACTCTTATCCATAAAAATGTTTGCAGCCAGATTCTGTAGAGGCATTTTCTTAACTGAGAAATACCCCAATCAGATGATTTTTTTTTAACTGTTGCTATTTTCCAATGACTTTATTGTTTGGCTAGACAAAATATCTTAATTTACATATGTTGTATTTCACCTAACAGTGTTTGAAAATCTGTCATTATACAAACCTCTGCCTGCTTTCTTGAATTCATAACTACAGAGAGCAACATATTTTAGCTTGTGCCGAGTGGCGTAAAACTTCACCCATCACAGAACAGTGAGCAACCAAATTATAGTAGAAAAATAATGCTGTTATCCATCACACACTGAAAAAAGAAGAACAAACAAACAAAAAAAAACAAAGAAAAATAAATTTACTCCTTGCCTGAAGTCCACATCAGAGCCCACTCACAGGTGTATTGTCTTTAGATATGTAATTTTCAAAACCACAAGAAGAAATATTTATTAAAATATGTTTTTTTTCAATGAATTTTCAGATAGCAGATGGAATACTGAGGCTCATGGAAGGGTTCTATGGAGATTTGTTGAAGACTGAAAAATTTGACTGCCTAAATTAACTCAGCATATCATTACATGTTTTATTTCTTATGAGAAAGACCAAAAGTTAATAATTTATGAATGGAAGTTGCAATAAATCCTCCATTTGGTTCAGATGTTAGACCCTAATGAACAATTCATGATTTGAGCATTTACTAACATATATATATATATATATATATATATATATATATATATATATATATTAACATATGCCAATATAGAATTTTGGATGTTTACTGGTCAGTTTTCTAAATCCTGTTCATTCCATAAAATGATAAAGACTGGTGATCCTGGAAATTAACTGGGAATTTGAGGCCAGCCTAGTCTACATGACTTCCCTACAGCCAAAGCTATATAGTGAGCTCCTATCTCAAAACAAAACAAAGCAAAGCAAAACAAAACAAAAAAGCTAATTAACAAACCAACCAACCAAACAAACAAACAAATTAGCAAACAACCAAACAAAAACTCATTAGAAGTTAATATTACCTTATATGTAAGTTTCTTGAGGACTAAAATATATTAGTAAATTCCAGCTGGGCGGTAGTGGCATAGGCCTTAAATCTTAGCACTAGGGAGGCAGAGGCAGGCATATCTCTGTGTGTTTGAGACCAGCCTCGTCTACAAGTGCTAGTTCTAGGACAGCTAGGGCTGTTACACAGAGAAACCCTGTCTCAAAAAACAAAACAATATTATATATACTAATATATTATATATAATACACATATAATTTCTAACATATGATAATATAAAATATATGATATGTATTATATATAATACTAGTATATTATATATAATAGATATTAGTAAGGCTCAACAATGTCATGTCTGGTATAAAAAAATTAGTTGGACAGTCTTGATTTAGACAATGGCTGGATCTTCACAAAATAGATTCATGTTCCAGTGCCTAAGTATTATTAAATGATTTTTTCTACCAAGAAGTTTCTATATTTTTGTCTTTGTGTACACAGATGCATAATGAAACAATATCTCAATAGTATTAATAACAACATCCCTATACCATATTAATTATAACAATCTCTCCATTTGTTTGACTAGCCTTAATAACTAATTGTTATTCTTTTTTAAAAATGCTGCAAGATCCCCGGTGGCAGTAGGCAGCAGAAATGCTGTAGGTCCCAAATGGTGGTAGCGGGCCATGTGGTGGCAGGCAGCGGGCCTTGGGAGCAGCCAGTCCCAGGCAGAAATGGCTGCCGGTCCCAGAGTGGCAGCCCGAGCGGTGGTGGCAGCTGGCCATGTGGCAGCAGACAGCAGGCCCTGGGAGCAGCCAGTCCCAGGCAGAGACAGCTGCTGCTCCCAGAACAGTGGTGGCGGGCCATGTGGCAGCAGGCAGTGGGCCCCAGGCAGAGACAGCTGCTGGTTCCAGGCAGGGAGACACATGGCGGGTGGGCAGAAGACAGAAACATGGATAGACATGACATGCAGGGTGAGGTTGAATGTTTATTCAGGGGTTATGGAGGAGGAAGGGTGAAGGGGGACAGAGAGAGGGGGGGAGAGAGAGAGAGAAGAGGAGAAAGAGACAGAGAAGGGGGCAGCAGAGAAGTGGGGAGAGATGCAGAAGTGAAGCTGCCTCTCGGAGAGGAAGATGGAAAAGAGAACGAGCTCAGGCCAAAAGCTGAAGATCAGCCTGCCTCAGCGGATTGGGAGAGGAATGGATGTGGCTTATCTCTTAAAGGGACAAAAACCATAACATTTTGGTGCCGTGACTCGGATGATTCGCCCACCTCGGACTTTCACCTGGGGCCGGAGTTCCGGCTGTAGGCACCATCCAGGACTCTGAGCTCCCTCTGGGGCAGAATCAGGACTCGAGGACCTTCTCTACAATGACCCACGTTTTCCATCTGCCTGGATGCAGCTCCTCCAAACAACAAATCAACTAATCGTGAGTGTCCCCATCTCTGCCACCTTAACCACCTCTTTTAACCCAAGGGATTGACCGTTGAGCCCGGCAACCCTTTGCGGTTTCTAGGGATGGGGGACCTCCAACCGTAGGCCTTCAGGGCCTTGGTTGTTCCCTTCACTGGCATTCAATTTGGCTTGTCTCCTGTGCTAAGCCTGTGCCTGAGATGGCTGGCCTTAGCCAGCCCCTCAGCTTACCTGCGCCTGGAAACCCGGGGTCTCCAGTTCTCCCTCTTTTTCTTTTTTCATTCCTTTTCTTCCTTCTTTTCGTCATAACTGCTGCTACGATGCAGCACGCCACTACGGTGTGGCCTGACCTTGGCTGAATCCCTCCTGCCTGGGAATCCCTCTCCCATCGGAGGCTCAAGTCGATTCAGCCAGGTTATAGCACCCCTCTGTGAGCTTGGATGCCTGTTCACAAGGCCTGGGTGTTCGTGCCATCTGCATCTCGCCTTAACGGGGAGCCGTTCTCGTTGTAGGCTTGAGGTGCCATGGTTTTTGCGGGTGTTTGCACGGCCTTGAACATGGGAGCCAAGCCATCCAGACCTATCACTCCGGCCTCATGCTTTCATGCCTTACACTTATCCATCTCTGTCCAAATAAGTGGCCCCATGAAAACTATACACGGACGTTTTTCTGTTTCAGCCTTTTGCCCTTCCCTGCTGCAGCTTCTGTTATGTCATGGCGGCTCTCCAACAGAGCAGACTACACGTGGTGGTCTCCATCTTGGCTGAGGGCCAGATGGGTCAGGTCACTTTTTCTGCCATCTTGGCTGAGGACCAGATCACGTGACCACACTCTCCTGGTTTTACCCTGCCTCTTCACTCAGTTTTCACTAAACTCCTCATGCTAACACTCTGTTAAATGTGTTTTGAGCAATGGTCAAATGCCTTTGATAGGGCCCATCAGAGGCGTCCACGTTGCCCAATTCTTGTTCACTCTTTCCACGTATAATAATTATTTATTACATCTCATTTCAGACTACAAAACGTGAGTCTTATATTTTAGACTGGTATGTACCTTAAGTCTCTTAAGCTGTTCTCTACCATTGTCAGTTCTGCCACTAACCTTATATTATGACCAGTTTTTTCCCTCTCTCTGCCTTTTTACAAATGTAAATCTTACCTGTTGAGAGCCAGTGTGGTCAAGCTCAGACACAACTTTCCAAACAAATTCTATACTATAGTTATACCTGATAAACAGCCCTCAACTGCTCAGAGATCTGGGGAATGTGATATTTAAGTATTTAATTATTAAAAACTTTTCACAACAACAAAAAGAGACAGGTTGGCTCCTAGCAGCAGCTCCGTGCTCCCTCTAAAGAAGACAAAAAGACAGACACGCACAGAACAACGTCCTTCTGCATTTCGCTTTGACTGCAGAGCACTGACAATTGGGCAAACCTGCCTTTTGTCTCAAGTAAACACCTCTAGACGTGGACAGAATCACTGGAATCGACAGCCTAGCTGCTCAGGTCAAGGTAGGCCTGTGTTTCTACAGATTTCTTAGCCCACAGGATCTTCTGGAGCCTGGCAGGCCCTGTGCTAAACAGCAAAGCTCAAGTGCAACCTTCCGCGATCATGGAGGACCCAAAAAAGAGTAGCTCTGGGTGCCAACCAAGTAAGTTCTCTGTCATTTTTTAATCAGTAACAAGTAAAATCTTATCCTTCTCAAAGATCTCTGACAGTTTGATAGCTGAGAGGTTTTCCCAGATTACCTCACCAAACAAATTTCAAAACAAATTTATCTCTTATGCCACAGTCATTATGTGTCTAAAACTTCTGTTTTCACAAACCCAAGGAGTTCTTGTGAGTTCCAGGGAGCCGAATTAAAGAATCCACCTTAAACAGGTCAGATACATCTCCCTCAATTCCCTGGTCCTAAATTTTTTTTTCCTTAATTTAACTTTGTTCTTTGTTCTGCCAATACCTTAGGGACACCAGACATTCCCATATCACAGACATGGGTCAGAAACAAAGAGACCAGCTATGCCAGGATGTGACCAGCACCCAGCCTTCTCTCGCACCCCCCCCCAAAGACGACGCCCACAATCAGCCGGAAGCAGTCTTGAGAGTTCTCCGCCCCAGTTCCTTTGGGCTGTGGTGCCTGGTCTCCCGCTTTTTATTATAAGGAAGACCTGGGAATGTTGTGCTTTCCTGTCGCTTTAAGGGACAAGCCATGCCCACTCCCATTACCTCTGACCTGCCCACCATCATCTTGGGCCCTTTTCTGCTTCCTTGGCGTGCGTGCTTTTTATTATAAGGAAGACCTGAGAATGTTATGGTTTTGGTCCCTTTAAGAGACAAGCCACATCCATTCCCCTCCCCATCCGCTGAGGCAGGCTGATCTTCAGCTTTTGGCCTGAGCTCTCTCTCTTCCATCTTCCTCTCCGAGAGGCAGCTTCACTGCTGCCTCTCTCCCCACTTCTCTGCTGCCCCCTTCTCTGTCTCTTTCTGCTCTTCTCTTTCTTTCTCTCTCTCTCTCTCTCTCTCTCTCTCTCTCTCTCTGTCCCCCCTTCACCCTTCCTCCTCCATAACCCCCTGAATAAACATTCAACCTCACCCTGCATGTCGTGTCTATCCATGTTTCTGTCTTCTGCCCGCCCGCCATGTGTCTCCCTGCCTGGAACCAGCCATTGCTCGGGGACCAGCAGCCGTCTCTGCCTGGGGTCCACTGCCTGCTGCCACATGGCCCGCCACCACTGTTCTGGGAGCAGCAGCCATCTCTGCCTGGGACTGGCTGCTCCCAGGGCCTGCTGTCTGCTGCCACATGGCCAGCCGCCACCACCACTCGGGCTGCCACTCTGAGACCGGCAGCCATTTCTGCCTGGGACTGGCTGCTCCCAAGGCCCGCTGCCTGCCACCACATGGCCCGCTACCACCATTTGGGACCTACAGCATTTCTACTGCCTACTGCCACCGGGGATCTTGCAGCATTTTTAAAAAATAATAACACTAATGACAAGAGGAAAAGCTAGGAGTGGCATTTTACAATTTATTTTTCCAGTAGAAAGCATTATTTTAATTATTTATCGCTCTTGAAATAATTTTTCAGCAATTTTAGCTGCTGATAAATTTTATTTTATTTAAAAAGCTAAATACAAACCAATTATAAAACATTTTCATCAATTCAACAAAAAGAAAACAAAATAATTAAAAAATAAAAATTATAAAAAATGCTTTTTCCTCTATAACAGGAACTAAAAAGCCCATGTTATAAAGGTTTTGATGTATGAATATTATAAAACAAAGACACTAAGAAACTGAGTGATTTTCCTGAGCAAAGATAATCTGAAAAGTGTGGCTTCATTTATTAAAATCGAAACCTCCTACTATTAACGATAAAGTTTTTTTGATAAAATAAGTTTTTTTAAATTATTTATTTATTTATTTATTTATTTATTTTATCGTGTATAAAATATTCTTTCTGTGTGTATGTCTACAGGCCAGAAGAGGGCACCAGACCTCACTACAGATGGTTGTGAGCCATCATGTGGTTGCCGGGAATTGAACTCAGGACCTTTGGAAGAGCCGGCAATGCTCTTAACCACTGAGCCATCTCTCCAGCCCCAATAAAATAAGTTTTAATTATAACTTTTGGGAGAATTCCTGCATTTTGTGTGTATCAGAGAGATCTGTCTTTGGCAAAGCTAATCAGCAAGACCTTTTAATTAAGAAAATAACTGCTAAGTATCTCAGGTATAAACTTAAATTTGAGAATGAGGAAAATGAAATATATGGAATTTTGGAGATAATGACATTTATTCAGAAGTTTTTAAAACTGTTGGAAGAGACAGCATTATTTTATATGGCCATCTCAAAGTGTGTGTGTGTGTATGTGTGTGTGTGTGTTCAGACATAGATCATGTGAAATCTTTTAAAAGTGTTGTAGATGTATGACTTTAACACACATCTCCTTGAAGACTGAAGGTAAGTATTGACTTATTGGAAAAATATAGCCATGTTAATAAAACAACGTAAAGTTGGTTTCATGAGAACTTATTTTTACTGAATTTTAAAATTACAGTTTTATATAAAATGCCTCCTCCAATGCTCAGAGATTACAGTGCAAAAGGGGGCAAGTAAAAGGGTTAGAGCCAGCGACAGTAGGTATCTATAGAAGAAGTCGTTTCTACACATGACAGAAGTGTTGAACATTTCAACTCACGGAAGTGGTGACTGCATACTTGATATCTGTACAAGATCAAGCCAATCCAAACCCCAGAATGGTAGAGTGGGGCTCATTATGTCCCACCTGTAACTGAGGATTTATGGCTGCCGAGGGAAGCAAAGAGTCATTTTCTTCAGGGATAGAGGCCCTGAAATTAAACTGACCAGTTAAAATGATCACTATGCCTTAGATTTTAATAACCACAGAAGTGTAACTGGTTACATTACCTGTTTCTGATTATGTACTTGTTTTTATTGAAATAATTACAATTATGTCATGTTCCCTATGTGTGGCGTTGATATTGATGAAAAGTCAAAGAAATAATATACAAAGGTTTATTTTTTTTATCTCTGAGAACACTTTTGACAATATCAATGCTTCTTTTTTTTTTTAAATAGTAATACCAGGCAAGCTGGAATTTAAATGTTGACTTTGGTATTATTTTATGGGTTATATAGTTCTGAGATATTCCTACTGGTGAGTGATAAACTGTACATGTGGGTATACTGTTTTGTGATTTCTCTTTTAAGGTAGTTCTATGGCTAATCCAGGCAGAAGATGGTCATTATTAATAAATCAGATAAACCTTTATATAATGCTGCATCAAGATGTTTTTCAGGTATAGAAACCTAACCATCAGAGATGTTGTCTTAAATTCTAAGAGGTGGTAGGAAATGACTCTCAATTACTCTTTATAAATCTGTGTGAAACTGACATTTATTCTGCATATTTCTGAGGAATTTATTATCTATTGTGAATATACTGGGTTGAAAAGATCAATAGAGAACATACTCATATATATATATAAAATATTTATCAGATTCTACTTTACACTCTCAATACTTCATGTGTATAAGAGAATGAAAATATTAATAAGAAAAAACCTAAATTTTTAGTTTCCTAATTTTTAAGATAAAATATTAATCAATTTTGTTACTATATATACATTAATTTAAAGGTAAGGTTTTTAAAGAAAATAAAGTTCATGTTATGAAATACTACACTGGAAGAAACTCCCTGGGAAGAAAGGGCCCGCTCACAAGTCATTTCTCCTGATCTGAGCACTTACTACTTTTCTATCATAAGATTATGCTGGAAATTCATAACTATACTTATATTTGGAACATATGTGACTTTTCACTCTTCTCAGCAGCTAGATAAAATTAAAGAACAATTTATTTAGGCATAAACTGTGATTACATTTGCTATTTATCAGTAGCTTCATCCTCATGGAGATTTATGCCAAGCAATGGCCCAGTCTTGTGAAGTCAGACGAAAGACATAAAAGCACTCCGGCAACTGACTGAAAACCTTCAATCCATTCTTTTCATCCTTTCTTCCTTTTATATTTTATGTTTATAAACATGGGACCAAAAAGGGCTACAAACCTCATAGAAAAAGAATCTGAAAATTGGTGTTTCAGTAAATTTATCTATAATTACATAAAGTATTTGAAACCACTGCAGTTGTAATTTTTAGTCACTTAAGAAACAATTTTTTTTTACTTTGAAATCAAAACATTAATGAAAATAAATTATACAATTAATTTAAATTTGAAGCAACCTTTTTATTGACGGGGAAGTCACTATGACCAATATTCCTAACTGGCAAAACCAAGAGAAATTCTTATTAAAACTTGGATGAAAATGTTTTTTAAGTCTAGATCTTGCTTAAGAGATATTCCATTAATATTACAGTGAAATTTTACATCCTTAAAGTTCAATATTAATATAAGAATTATCTAAAATCTCTATTTTTTCTAAAATGCTGATTTAAAATGAATTAGTAGTAAAAATGGTATCTGAATATTTTATCACAATTTTACAATTATGTTTAGTTATAAAAAAACCATTGTTTTTATGAGAAAGAGAGATTCATCTCTGCATATACTTTGTAGTATAATAAAATTTATTGAATGGTAGAAATTTATAGAAATAATCTAGAATGAGTTTTGTAGTTCTTCCATATGTCCTAAAATCTGTCAGCTAAAGGTGCAACTTCTATTAATTTCTGATGCCTTATCAAACTGGCATAATTTTCAAGAATTGTTTCATCTGTAGCAGATGCTAGAAAATTACTCATATGGAGGCATATTATAGCACACATTGAAACATTAAATCATTAGCACTTAATTCAGATAAAGTCCCTTTAGAAAGCTCCATGGAATGCAAGTGATTTATATATTTGTGTTGATTATGTTTTGAAAAAGAGATGCATTACTTCTGTTTGGGACAAGAGTAAAATGTTAGATTGGGAAGATTAAATAGAAAAAAAAGTTTTCTGTTTCAAGAAATGGAGAGAGCAGAAGGAGACAAAATAGAAGGAAAATTAGAGTAGAAATGAAGAAAGGAAAAATAGAGAGAAATGAAGGAATTGAGAAGACGGTTAGTAAAATAAGAAACATTTAGAAAGAAGGAAGAAAGAGACAGTCTGGGAGTGATGAGGAAAGAGAAAACTAAGACCTAAGAAAGATGGGGAATTCGAAAACAGAAGGAGGAAGAATGAAAGACAGCTGCTTACATGGGCTAGATAGATTTGTTAGCTGAGGTTTACAAGGTGCAGAAGCCACACTACTGGGATCATCCATTGGGATCTAGATCAAGTCAGATTTTTTTTATAACTAAAAGAGAGATATTAGAAAAAAGTAAAGAATGTCTTTTCCAACAATAATCCAAAATTCATTATTCAGCTCCTTTTCTGTTTATGAAGTATTCCCAGATTAAATTAAGTATAGAGACAGATTCAATACTTGTTAAAAGATTGGTTACTTTCTCCTTGTTCTCTTTACTCCTTTAGTATGGTTAAAAGTGAGCAAGATTTACTTTCATAAATCTTGTTGTAGGTACAATGAGCTGTTGATAAGTTGTGGAAGATTCTGTCAAGCAGTTGGAATTCATGCCATCTGTAAGGAAAATTTTGGAATACTGAAGAAATAATAATAGCATATAAATGGGTTCTGTGTAGTTTTCTTGACTCAATTATCAAAACTCTTTTTCTTTAATTTAGCTGTTTGAGTGCATATACTGATATCTCAGACACTGACATTGCAATACGTAGAATGTAAATCACTGTCTCTCCTCATATAGAGTATCCTGTGTTATATCTACACGAAGCAATGAGATGTGAATAGATTCTGCAGCTGTCCATTAGAGTCTGAGTTGGTATCTTAACATAAGCAGGTTGAAATTAGATTGGAGATATTCCCGTAGAAGCCTTCTTGAATCTAAACCTTGGAATTAATACATGAGCAAAGGATGTTGAAGAAGAAGTGAATTATGAGGGGGATTTCTGGTTAGCAAGCTCATAAGTAATTTCTTTATCCTGTGACAAGAATACAGGCAGTGATGATGAGCATAAAAATTTTAAATGATAGAGTATATCTTCTGTACTTTTTAAGATACACAAAGAAGATTAATATTAGCATGAAAAAAGTTGGTTTTATACATCTAACAAATACATACAAAAGTGGGAAATGGAGGAGGAATAGGGGATGACATGAGCATGCATAGAAAAATATAAATGCCCAGAAACATACACAAATAACAAAACTACAAATTTTCCCCAGTGTGTGTCTGCAGAGTTAATGAGACCGAGAACAAACCTAATCCCAAAGCTCTTTTATCATTGGAAGATAGATAGTAAATCTTTCAGTCCTTCATTCCAACAGTGAAAGTCTCAGAGTTTACCTTTTTTTTTTTTTTTTATTATTTATCTATCTTACATCCCAGCCGCTGCCTCTGCCCCCAGCTTTCCCACCAAGTTACACTCCTATATTCCCCCCTCCAACTCCATGATCCCTTCCTCTCTGTCTCCACCCAGGAAAGGGCAGGTCTCCTATGAGTATTAATAAAACAAAGCATATCATGTTGCAGCAAGACTAAGGATCTCCCCTTTCTTTAAGACTGGGAAAGGGGAGCCAATATGAGAATTAGGGTTTCAGAAACCAGCAAAAGAGTCAGAGAAACCCCTGTTCCTGCTGATAGCGGTACATAAGAGGACCAAGCTGCACAACTGTAACATATATGCACATTGCCTAGCTCAGTCTCATACAGGCTCCCTGGTTGTCCGTTCAGTCTCTGAAGACTCCTATGAGCTCAGGTTAGTTGACTGTGTGAGCCTTCCCATGGTGACCTTGGCCACTCTGGCTACTACACTCCTTTCTCTTCTTCTGCAGGGTTGCTGAACTTTGCTAATGTTTGGCTGTGGGTCTCTACATCTGTCTCCATCAGTTGCTGGGTGACAACACACTGATGACAATTCAACCAGACACCAATCTGGTCACAGGAGATGGCCAGATCAGGTTATTTGAGGTTATTTTTTTGAAAGAATATAAGTGGTGAATCATTCATTTATACATCTCCAACTAAATTAAAATAACTGGCCATTTGAAATTAGTACAAAGTTGTTTAATGTCTATGTTGAATTTGTTTTTCTCTTCATCTTTTAAAACATTTGTTTACCTTTAAACTTAGGACCCAAAACTCCTTACACACAAGGAGTTTTATATTTTTGAGCTATTTTATTTTTAAAAAACTGTCTTTTTTCATTTTACATACCAATCCCAGTCCCCATTCCCTCCCTTACTCCTGTACCCTTTACCTTTCCCCCTACCCCACTCCCTATCCACTCCTCAGAGAAGGTAAGGCACAGTACTTTGAGCAAGGACCAAGGTCCGCTCTACAATATCTATATATCTAGGCTGAGCAAGGTATCCATACAAAGAGAATGGGTTCCAAAAAGCTAGAACAAGTAGTAGGTATAAATCCTTGTCTGGCTGTCAGTGGCCCAGTCATACATACATCTGTCACCCACATTCAGGGGGCCTAGATTGGTCCTATGCCAGTTCCTTCCCTATCTGGCCAGCAATGGTTAACTCCCATTAGCTCAGGTAAACTGTTTCAGTGGTAAAGTGTTTCATATTTCATCATGGTCTTGACCTCTTTGCTCATATTCTCACTCCTCCCACTTTTCAACTGGACTTTGGAAGCTCAGTCCAGTGCTCCCCTATGGATCTCTGCCTCTACTTCCATTAGTTGCTGGATGAAGTTTCTATGGTGATATTTAAGATAATCATCAATCTGACAACAGGGCAAGGCCTGTTTGGGCACCTTCTCCACTATTGCTCTGGGTCTTAGCTGGGGTCATCCTTGTGGATTCCTGGGGATTTCTCTAGTGCCAGGTTTCTTGCTAGCTGCATATTGGCTGCCTCAATCAAGATACCGCTTTCCTGGCTCTCCATCTCCGTCCTTCCCCCCAACTCAACCATTTCTTTCCTTCAAGTTCTCCCCCCATTTCCCTTCCCCCCTCCTCCACTATTTCTACCTCACTTCTCCCCCCACCTTTATGCTACCAACTTTCTCAGGAAATCTTGTCTGTTCATACTTTTTGGATGGATCTATTATCTATCTATCTATCTATCTATCTATCTATCTATCTATCTACCTATCTATCATATATATATATATATATATATATATATATATATATATCTTAGGGTTCTCCTTGTTATTTAGCTTCTTTGGGGTCATGGACTATAGGCTTTACATTATCCTTTGTTTACAGCTAATATAGACTTATGAGCAGGTACATACCATGCTCATCATTCTGGGTCTGGGTTACCTTACTCAGGGTGGTTTTCTACTTCCATCCATTTTCATACAAAATCAAGATGTCATTGATTTTTTACCACTGATAGTACTCCCTTGTGTAAATGTACCATATTTTCTTTATCCATTCTTCAATTGAGGGACATCTAGGTTGTTTCCAGGTTCTACCTATTGCAAATAATGCTGGTATGAACATAGATAAACAAATGCCCTTGTAGTATAATTGAGAATCTGAACATGGAAGTTATAAAATAATCCTACACTAGCTCAGAATTGAGTATAATAAAGAGTGATTTATTTAGGGGTAGACTCAAAGATCACAGTTCTCTGCACAAGCAGGGAACAGGAACTGAATCTAGAAGCCAGGAGAGAGTGAACATGCACTTTACATAGGCACTTATAGTATAAGAGGCCATGCCCAAGTGGGCTGGTGTCTTAAAGTCTACTTACTGGCTGAAGGATTTCCTACAGCAAGAATCCTTTATGCATATGCCCAAGAGTGGTATTGCTGGGTCTTGAGGAGGTTGTTTCCCAATTTTCTGAGAAACCATCATACTGATTTCTGGAGTGATTGTACTAAGTTTGCTTTCCCATCCTTACTCTACATCCTCTCCAGTATAAGATATCATTGATATTTTTGATCTTAGCCATTCTGACTGGTAGAAAATGTATCTCAGAGTTGTTTTGATTTGCATTTTCTGATAGTTAAGGATGTTGAACATTTCCTTATGTGTCTTTCAGACATTTGAGATTCTTCAGTTGAGAATTTTGTTTAACTTTGTACCCCATTTTTAAAATAGGGTTACTTGGAATTTTGATGTCTAATTTCTTGAGTTCTTTATATATTTTGGAGATCAGCCCTTTGTCTGATGTGGGAGATGTGAATTTGTGAAGATATTTTCCCATTCAGTAGGATACCTTTTTGTCTTATTGACTGTGTCCTTTGCTTTACAGAAGCTTCTCAGTTTCATGAGGTCACATTTATTTATTGTTGTTCTCAGTGTCTGTGCTACTGGTGCTATATTTAGGAAGTGGTCTCCTGTGCCCATGCCTTGAAGGCTACTTCCCACCTTTTCTTCTATCAGGTTCAGTGTGGTTGGATTTATATTGAGGTCTTTAATCCATTTGGACTTGAGTTTTGTGCATGGGGATAGATATGGGTCTATTTTCATTCTTTTACATGTTGATATCCAGTTATACCAGCACCATTTGTTAAACAACATGCTTTCTTGTTTCCATTGTATAATTTTAGCTTCTTTGTCAAAAATCAGATGATCATAGGTGTGCAGATTAATATCCTGGTCTTTGATTTGATTGCATTTGTCAATCTGTCTGTTTTTATGCCAACACCAAGCTGTTTCATTGCTGTAGCTCTGTAATAGAGCTTGATATCAGGGATGGTAATGCCTCTGGCAGTTCCTTTATTGTAGAGGATTGTTTTGGCTTTGAGTTTCTCTCCATTTAATTTTATGGTGGCTGTTGGCTTGCTGTATATTGTTTTTATTATGTTTAGATATGTTCCTTGTATCCCTGATCTCTCCAAGAGATCATGAAGGAGTTTGGGATTTTGTTGAATGCTTTTCAGCATCTAATGATGATCATATGGTATTTTTTCTTCCAGTTTATTTATATGTTAGATTAAGTTGATAGATTTTTACATAATGAACCATGCATTTCTGGGATGATGCTGACTTGATCATGATCAATTATTTTTTATATGTTCTTGTATTTGGTTTGCCAGTATTTTATTGAATATTTTTACATCCATGTTCATGAGAGAGATTGGTCAGTAATTCTCCTTCTTGGTTGAGTCTTTGTGTGGTTTCAGTATAAGGGTAACTGTAGCTTCATAAAACATTTGACAACATCCCTTCTGTTTCTATTATGTGGAACTATTTGAGGAGTATAGGTATTAACACTTCTTTGAAGTTATGATGGAATTCTTAGTGAAACAATCCTGCTCTGGGCTTTATTTGGTTGTGAGGCTTTGTGCTGCAGCCAGCGCAGCCTGGATAGCTGAGATTGGTGGGGGGTGCCAGGATTGAAACTCGGAGGCTTCTTTTCAGGTGGAAGAACAGCAACCTTATTTTGCCCAGCAAACTTTTATACATCTACCCCTTTTGTGGAGACCTACTAGCCAGAAAGAACACAAATATCCTTGTCAATTACAGACCACAAGGAAGTTCTGCTGTTTGTCAGGGGGAGGGAGGGCAGCTGGATCACAACAACTACCCCCATTTTATTTTATAATACCTTGCCTGTCATGGGGAATAGCCCTCTAATATTCCCTGTCTTAGGTAGCATCCTGCCCCCAAAGTATTGCCCATCCGTGGCTACCCAGATACATAGCCCTAAACCAAGTATCCCCAGGACTGACAATGCCAAGGAGCCAGACCGGTGCTGCAATCATCTAGCACGCACTAACTGGGTGGTAAAATTAACAAAAGCAGTATTCCAAACCCCTCTAATATGACAGTTGAGTTCCATAACAGTAGCAGAAGCTTGCAATACAGTGCAATGAGTAACATAACATGATAAACCATTGAAAAGTCCACAGATAGTTCACTTGCTCCTGAACCAGAGCTACTTGTTGGTTCAAGGTCAATATGCCCAATTGAGTATGTCCAAAGCATTGCTGACTCTTTCAGCAAGCTGGTTGACAGTCTCCGCCGACTGCACAATCTGTAAGTGCAAGTCTGCAGCAGTAGCTGTGGTGGCAAAGCTCTGCTCGAGCTGCTGTCTGGCCACAGCCACACTCTGGATCCAAACTGCTGCATGGAGTGGAGCAGAACTCAGGGAAGCAGGTTCACTGCTCCTGCTTCAGAATAATTGAAGGGGTCCCACTTTAACAATCTTTTAGGGAGTTTGGATGTTGTCAACCTGTCTGGTACTTCCTGCTGAGGGGGGTGCTGCATTCTTGGGAGTATTTTACATCAACACTTTAGGAGGTATTGGTGATTTAAACCACATAAATGTGCAATGAATCCACAGGTTCTCATCCTCTGTGGAGACAAAAGCAGAACCTCTTTTCCAAAGCATCAAATCCTTAGGCCTGTATTTTAAAGTCAAAATACCTTTCTTAGCAGTTTCCAGAATCAAATGTCTTTCTCCAATCCAGAACACAAAAGACATCACAATCAACACAATAACATACATCTATACATATTTTATCTTTTGAGGCCCTCAATTCACCCTCCTGCCTCCTCTTAATGCTTCCCTACTGGCCAGTCTGCCAGAGGGCACCCCTCAGAGCATCTCTGGGGATGAAGACACACATACTCCTTTTAATCTGACTTGGTTTGTTCCCAGTCTGGAACATTTAAATTCCCTCCTGTACAAAATCTTTGGCTGTCTTCCTTGTTATTTCCATACCTTGTTTCTTTAAGAGTTTCAGTTACCTTTTGAGGCCTTTTCAATTCACCCTCCCGCCTCTTTATACTTGCTTATCTTTTGGAGGTTGTCCCTGAGAGTATCTCTGGGAATAAAAAAATAAAAACACTTTGCCTTCCCCAACATGCTCCTTGATTTAGGTGGTGGCTGGAGCGACCCCGTTCACATATCCCCACTTTCCAGATATCAGTGGAGCCTCCACTTGCTGCAGCCAGCACAACCTGGATAGCCAAGACTGCTGGGGGGGGGTGCCAGGATTGAGGCTTCTTTTCAGATGAAAGAACAGCAACCTTTATTTTGCCCAGCAACCTTTTATACCTCTACTCCTTCTGTGGAGACCCACCAGTCAGAAAGAACACTAACATCCTTGTCAATTACAGACCATAAGGAAGTTCCACTGTCAGTCAGGGGGGGTGAGGGCAGCTGGATGACAACAGCTTTGGAAAATTGTTCCTAATTTTTTGCAGGTAATATATCTATTCAGATTGTTCACTAGGCTTGATTTAATTTTGGTTATGTGATACCTATCCAGAAAATTATTATTATTATTATTATTTTTTTACATTTTCCAATTTTGGGAAGTACAGGTTTAAGTAATATGACCTAATGATTCTCTGGATTTCCTCAGTGTCTGTTGTTATATTCCCCTTTCATTTCTGATTTTGTTAAATTGGATGTTCTCTCTGTGCCTTTTGATTAGTTTTGGTAAGGGTTTGTCTATCTTCTTTTATTTTCTCAAAGGACCAGCTCTTTGTTTCATTGATTCTTTGTATTGTTTTCTTTGTTTCTATTTTGTTGATATCAGAGCTCAAATTGATGATTTCCTGTCTTCTACTCCTCCTGGGTGAGTCTGCTTCTTTTTGCTCTGGAGCTGTCAGTTGTGCTATTCAGTCACTTTCTTTTTTTGTGTCGGCATTTACTGCTATGAACTTTACTCTTTGCACTGCCTTCATAGTGTCCCATAGATTTTGGTTTGTTGTGCCTTCATTTCTGTTGAATTCTAGAAAGTCTTTTGTTTCATTCTTTATTATTCCTTGACCCAGGGGTGATTCAGATGAAAACTGTTCAAATTTCACAAGGTTGTAAGCTTTCTGCAATTAGTGAATTGTTGTTGAATTCTAACTTTAAACCATGGTGATCTGAGAAGACACAAGGTGTTATTTCATTTATTTTTTATCTGCTGAGGTTTACTTTGTTACTGAATATGTGTTCAGTTTTAGGGAGGTTACATGCGGTGCTAAGAAGAAGGTATATTCTTTTGTGTTTGAGTGAAATGTTCTATAGATGTCTGTTAAGTCCAGATGGTTCATATCTTTCATTAGTTCTCTTATTTCTCTGTTAAGTTTCTCTCTGGTTGACCTGTCCATTGGGAAGAGTGAAGTGTTAAAATCTCCTATTATTAGTGTGTATGTGGTTTTATGTGTAACTTAAGCTTTAGTAATATTTTCCTTACATATGTGGGTTCTCTTTTTGGGGGGCATAGATGTTCAAGATTGAGACTTCATCTTGATGGATTATTCCTGTGATGAGTATCATGTTCTTTCCCCATCTCTTCTGAGTGATTTTTGTTTGAAGTTTATTTTGTTAGATATTAAGGTAGCTATGCCTTCTTGTTTCTTAGGTCCATTTAATGGGGAAATATTTTCCAAATACTTTACTTTGAAGTAATGTCTGTCTTTGAGGTTGAAGTGTGTTTCTTGTATACAGTAGAAGGTTGGATCCTGCTTTCATATCCACTCTCTTAGATTTTATAGGTGAATTGAGTCCATTGATATAAGAGATATTTATGACCAGTGATTGTTAATTTTTTGGTGGTAATGTCCAGTCTATTTGCTGTTCTGTCAGCTTCTTATACCTTCATAGTGATATCCTTCTTTAGGTTGGGAAAGTTTTCTTCAAAGATTTTGTTGAATACATTTTCTGTGCCTTTGAGCTGGAGTTCTTCTATCCTTATTATCCTTAAGTTTGGTCTTTTCATGGTGTCCCAAATTTCCTGGTTGTTTTCTGTTAAGAATTTGTTGGATTTAATGTTTTTTTTATTTTTTTTTTTAGTAATCTCAGAATGAGAAGGATTTAATGTTTTCTTTGACCACTGAGTCAATTCCCTCTACAGTATCTTCAACACCTGAGATTTCCTCTTCCATCTTTTGTATTCTACTAATGATGCTTGTATCTGTAGTTCTCATTCATGTACTCTGATTTTCCATTTCCAGAATTATCCCCATTTGCCTTTTCTTTATTACCTCTATTTTAGTTTTCAATTTTTGAATTGTTTGAACTTCACCTGTTTGATAGTTTTTTTCTTGGGTTTCTTTGAGAGATTATTGATTTTTCCATTTTTATTTTGCTTTTCCTCCTTTTATTTAAGGAAGTTTTTTATTTCCTCTTTAAAGATCTCCATCATTCTCATAAAGCTACATTTAAAATCATTTTTTTCCTGCTTCTCCTGGGTTAGGATGATCAAGTCTCCTTGTTGTGTGACCACTAGGTTCTGGTGTTTTCATGTTGCTTTTTAGGCTCCTGAATAAATTCTTGTATTGGTGTCTACCTATATCTTCCTCTAATTGATGCTGGCAACATCTTTACCATTTGGTCCAATCCTTGCAGTTGCTGTCTGTGTCTTTGGGAGCTGCTCTTAGTCTATTCTGTACTGTCATTGTCTGTGTCTCAGGGATGCACTGAGGTATCCCTCTAGGTCTACTCTCTTGGTCTGTTCTCTTGGTCACCTCTGTGCAGTTGCAACCTGTGCTTCAGACTTTCTCTGAGGTCTCAGGTGATAAGAGGTTTTGGGGGTAGTGTGGGACTTCTATCTTGCAGGGTCTGATCAGTGGTATGGGGGTTTTGGAGCAGTCTATCTTCTTGAAGCTTGCTTGATGGCTACCTAGAGAAACTGTGACAGGTGGTGGAGGGGGCCTCAGATTTTGACCCTATACAGAGGGTCTAGCGAGTGGGGTGCCCTGCTGGGTGGGTGATGACTCACCTCTTGGTATACTCTGTGTAGTCACAGCCTGTGCTTCAGAGTTCTTCTGAGGTCAAGGGGAGTAGGAGACTTGGGGGGCGAGTGGAACTTGTAGCTTACAGGGTCCAATCGATGGGGTGTGGGTGTTATAGCAAGCTATATTTTTTAGCTTAACAAGTTACGGTGTTAAGTGTCTGCAGAAACCTCCCTTTTTCTTAAACCTACCCTTCTGTCGTAGTTAGTAAAGGAAAATGACAGAAGACAAAGAGGATCCTGATGTCAAGGTGAAGAATGGAAAAGACAAAGGAATTGTAGGTTGTTATAAACAAAAGGCAGAAACAACAACCAAACAGGAACTTCACAATGAGACTCTATAAATTCTCACTCAGGGCAAGGATGATTTAATCTGGACATTTGTGAGGGTGACTGAGAGACTGTGATGGGAATGTAGTTAGGCTGATGCTGAGCCCACTATATGAGCAGGACAGTTAGCATGTTTGAGAATGTGGCCATTCTTAAGATTTGCCTTTAATTCCTTGAATGAGGCAACAAGCAGAGACCTTTTAGCAAATGAAAGCCAGAAACTGGTTTTCATATTGGAAGCAGTGTCCTGCCTTCTAAATGGATAAGATAGATGGCAAAGCTGAGTCAATGGTACTGAAAAGTACTGGGGCAGCAATGATAGGAAGATAGTCAGATTATAATTGTGTTTTACAGGTAGAACTGAAGGATATGTGATGCGCTCATTATTGAATAGACAACAGATGTTTTGGAAGGGAAAAAGAAGAAATTTTTAATTCTGAAATAACATAAATTTACCAATATTACATAATGACAATAGCTGTGGTTTCATTGACTACAAAAAGAGTTTTTGTTCAGTGGTTTGATATTAAAGGCTGTTTATAAATATTGGTGTTTATACACAGCTGAGAGTAGAGAGATTTGTAACGGTTCTTAGTTTCAGCTTACCCCTTCCTCCATAACAGCTCAGTGACTATAAACTGTCAATAATTTATTTGATCATCTGTGATGCCTTAAATTTGGAACTTACATATAATGTATAGATTAAATCACATTATGTGTAGCTGGGTGAATATATTATCAAACACATTATCCCTCTCCATAACTACAAACTGTGCATCTGTGGCTAATGGAGAGCATTTTAATAAGGAGTAGTGTAATTATATTATGGTCCTTGCTTTTGCAATCTTATTGGCTTCATTTTAGAGGTGAATATCTTTCAATGAAGATGTTTATTGTAAAGGAGAACTTTTAAAGATATAACCAGTACTCCTAGCTTACTGAAAATATCTCTGCATGAAAATAAAGAAATATATAAAGGAGAATTGCTAAAAATTATTAAATTTAGCAGTAATATGTTAACAAGACTTTTACTTCTTATGGGAGCTACTCCCTTGGCTGACTATCTATCTATCTATCTATCTATCTATCTATCTATCTATCTATCTATCTATCTATTATCAATCATCTATCTATCTCCCTACCTATCTTTTATCATCATCATTTATATGACTGCATTGTCATATTTTATAATTATATATCTATCATCTATCAAAGATTTGTCATCTACCTATTTATCATTAATTTATCTATCCATATATCTATCTTTCATGTGTATGTATATTTTGCTTGACAAACCAAAAATACAAAGTCCATAATAAAAAAATTGTGTTTTTACTCTTTCTTTTTAAATTTCCCTACACTTATTCCAAATATAAAAACCTTTCACCAGTGAAAACATTTTGAGTATAATAGGAACTATGGCTGCTAAAGAATTTTCCACATGGTTACAGATGTAAGTCCTTTCTCCAGGTGAATTCTTGAGACCATCATGGCAATAGGAACTGATGAAGCCACTTGTACAAAAAATAAACACATACATGAACTGGACTTCCTTCCAGTGTAAATTCTTGTGTGAGGGTTACAGAAACTGGAAGTGGTAAAGACTTTCCCACAGTACTGACATTGCTAAGGTTTCTAACCAGCGGGAGATCTTTTGTACCTGATAAAATGACAAGAACAACCAAATAATTTCGCAAATGTTTGCAAACAAAGGTATTCTCTCCTGTATGTATGTTATTACTCTTTCACCAAGTGGAGGCAGTGAAGTCTTTTTCACAATGCTTGTATACATAGGGCCTTTCTTTTAAGTTAATTCTTTTATGCTTTTTAAGATCATCAACTGAACAGTTTCCCATGTTTTACACAGAAGCAGTTTTCTTTCCAGTGTGATTTTTTGCATGCAAATTAGACCAACTAGAAGTGTTGAAGGTTTTTGCACAATGCTCATCTGAATACAACTTCTCTCTACTGTGAATGTTTTCTTGAATGTTCAGATGACTGGAACAGGTAAATGCATTTTCACACTGGTTATAAGACTTGTCTCCAGTGTGAATTCTTTCATGATCCATTCACAAACTGAAATTGGTGAAGGTTTTCTCACAATGGTTACATGAATAAGGCTTTTCTCTATTGTGACTTTTTCACAATCTGTTATGATGACTAGAGTCACTGAAAGATTTCCATAATGCTTACACACATAGGCTTTATCCAGTGTGATTTTTTTTTCACAAATGTTTAAATGAATGGAGCAAAAAAAGGCTTCTCCCACATAAGGCTTCTCTCCATTGTACTATTTTTCCATGAGCTTAACAATAAGTAGAACTGGTGAAGGCTTATCTACAATGCATACATATAATGCACGAAGCAATCCCACACCAGTTTGGAATTATAAACGGGTTATTTATTTGAGGGGAAAAATTTACAGAATGCTTAGACAATAGCCCGGAAAGGAGTTTAGTCGCTGGAACTGGATTCCAAAGCAAGAGAGCAAGAGGAGGGCTGCAGCTGCTTTTTAAAGTGAAAGAGACCCCTGTGGGCTGGTATCTCAAAGGCTATTGGCTGAAGGAGCAGAAGGCGTTTCCACAGCTTACATACATAGAGCTTCTCTCCAGTGTGGGTTCTTTAAGGAATGTTTCAATAAGTGGAACTGGTGGAGGTTTATCTACAATGCTTGGCTGCATGTCTTCTGTCCTCTATGACTGCTTTCATGACTGTTATGATAACTGAAACAGATGAAGGCTTTTCTAAAATGTTTACTAGCAAAATGTTTCTCTTCTTTGTGAGTTACTTTATACTTCCCAAAATATTTTACATATTTAAATATTTTGCCACACTGCCTACAAGTGTACATTTTCTCTCCAATATGTTTATCATTAATGATTCTTCACAGAGCAGAGGCACGAATGATTCCGCTTCGTTATGGATTCTATTATTCTGACCATATGTATTTTTTTTTTAAGATGTTCTCCTTGAGTTTATCTCCTGAGGCTGGTCAAAAGGGAGACTCTTACAGGCTTGATTACACTGTTGATTTTATAGAGTTTCTTTATAAGAAGAGTATAAAGTACCTGAATTGATTCAAAATAACCAATAACTTTCCAATGTTTCTGATGTGTAAAATCTTTTGCCACAGATTCTATATGTTCAGATCATTTTTATCTAGCTTGCCTTTAGAGATACCCATGTAAGAATTTTTTATTACATGCAATGGTCTTTAATGAGCCCTTACTGTTGGAGGTATGTCTTTGCTGATCATAATGTCTTTAATAGGTTCCTGATTTTTATCAGATTCACTATAACATTTACATAGACAGTCTTTGTCAATAACCTATATTCCCATATTTCTGCTGAGATCTTTGTAGACTTCTTTAATATTTTCTTCTAGTGGATTCTCTGTGGAGATCAGGTTCAAAAAAAAATTCCTTAAGCACAAGCCCGTGGATCTAATTTTGACTAGAATCCAACAAAGTCCACTCTCATATGGTGAAGTTCATAATCACACGCTCATAGGTCATTGGCTCATTTTGTATTCTGATGTGTCCAGGTGCCTTCCCAAAGAGACACGCAGTCAGCAGAACACACAGTCTCTCAAAACAGGTCCTCACAAGGATTTTCTCTGCTAAACCAAACTTAGTATTTTACTCTTAATGGAGTCATTAACTCCTAGTTAAGCAGAGCCCAACCTTATCAATGAGATTTTATTTACCATCCCATATCAGAAGGAACTGAGTAGTGGACCTGACCAGAAACAAGATTTGTACTATTTTTGAGATATCTAAGACAGAAACATACATGCATGCACACATATACATAAGTCCTATCCAAGATTGTTAACCTTTTATAGTAGTATTAAGCTATAGGATGCCATAAAGTATTTGCCTAGTAGAAGAGGTATGAGCATCACCCAATGTGGAGTCTTTGGTTTTGGGATATCAAGACTAAGGAATCAGTCACATATTTATAATTGTATAAAATGAAGGGTTTCTAGGCTATATTAGGAAAAAGCATAGTTTATTCAAAAGTTATCTATGATTAAAGAATTATGTTAATATATCAAGTTAACCAAGGCTGAATAAGATAGATTATTCTATTGTCAGAATTATTATGCTCAGAAATAATTTCTTAGATTTCTATTTAAGTTAGTTTCATATTACAAACTGTAATTGTCAACTATGTGGAGCTGAGTATGTACAAGAAAGACTGACACTTCTATTGTATAAGATCTGCTGATGATAGGCAGTCCAACCCAAATGTGGTATTTACAGTAGTCCATTCATCAAGCTTGGTGACATTGCTTTTAACCATTGAGCCTTCTTCTCAGCCATGATGCCTTGATCTTTCTATTGTTATTATTTATTTAATTTTTTACTTTTATGAAATCTTTATTATTTTCAAAATACTATGGGTTGTGTTGTAATTGATATATTATTTGGTAAATTATGCTTAAATATAAAATATGGAAAAATTATGTAAAGAATAAAAATATTAAACTTAAGGTGATAGGACAAATGGACTTAACCGAACAGGTATTTTTAATTAAAACTTCAATGAATGATAAACGATGCAGAAGACAGTGACACAGAGATATGTATGAGACTGTACGACAAGTGAGGACTAAAGGGTTTAGGTGAGACTCGTGCTCATTCCATTTCACACAAATATGAAGATGAGTCCCCGAAGCCCTTACAGTTCACCATCATGTTAGCTCTGCTCAATATCATTTGTTTTTGTTTTCTGAGATAAGATTTCTCTATATAATGGTCCTGGTTGTACTGGAACTTGCTGTGTAGAACAGGCTGGTCTCGAACTCACAGACCCACCTACATACATCTCTCTCCCAAGTGCTGGGATTAAATGCATGCACATGAAGGCCCAGCTCAATGTCTTCTAAAACAATGAAATGTAATTAGCATTATAAATGTTTCCAATATATTTTTTGTCAAACACTTCCTTAAGTATGAAAAATGAGTTCATAGAATGTGCTGTCAAAGAAATACAGGCATCACCATAGAAAACATTGCAACAATGAGATTGTACAGAACAGTGGCTTCATTGTTTTCTTTTTCTTTTTCTTTATTTATCTTGTATTCTTTCTTTTTTGCTGTTTGGTCTACAAAATTGCTGGCAGCTGCCAAACTTCTTCAGAAAGGAAATGTTCTGTCACTAGCCTGTCACTTGCTGAAATCTCCAAGACCTTAAAAGAAAAATGAATTTATATATAATAACTTTTATATATTATAAGCAATAAATTAAATTACGTACAATAAAATAAACATATAGAACATAAAATTATATATAATGTTGTATATTATATATTATTTAATGTTATTAATATATCACTAATGCATAATTATATCTAACAACAATCTAATAAAATGAAATACAGTAATGCAATTTAAAATATAAATATTAT
>NC_022012.1:12356342-12371381 GCF_000317375.1 Microtus ochrogaster | reverse complement strand
AATATTATAACCAATATAAGTTATAATTTATAATATATTATACATAACAAAACATATCTTATATGTTTTAATATATATTATATCATAGATAATTAAATATATGTGCTATATAACATATAATAAAATATTGTATATAATATATAACAAAATATATTATTACATATGTAGTATATATATCATATTTAATTTTATTTTTCTGAGGTCTTGAGACCTCAGCAAGTAGAATGTCTAATAACAGAACATTACCTCACTGAATATAGTATAATATAAATATGATATAATAATGTATAATATTGCATATTATATATATTCTAACATATAATACAATAATTATCAAACTATTAAGAGTTCAAATATTAACATTTTTTTGAGACAGGGTTTCCCTATGTGACAGTTCTGGCTGTCCTGGAACTTGTTTTTTAGGCAAGACTGGCCTGGACTCACAGAGATTGGCCTGCTTCTTCCTCTGGAGTGTTGGGATTAAAGGCATGCACCCATCATCCCCTGGTCAATCATTAACAATTTAATAAACCATACTATTTTTATTTTGGCTACTTATGTATTGGTCAACACAGACATGCAAAGATGAGTGGTTAAGACAATCTTACTTGAAAAAGATACATGGATGTTCCCATATAAATCTTACTGGGTTCAAAACTAGAATTTAAAAAAAAAAAAGAAATACCAGCAGAATCCATCTTCAAAGTGAGGAGGTTCAATATGGTTTATTTGGTTTTATTCAGAGAACTGCAGTTCTCACAAAAAGGAATAAAATAACTTCGAAGCCAGCTTTCACAAAATGTTACCTACTTTTGCCTTTCACTTAATTGACCATGATTAAATAACCTGAATAGAGGAAGTGGTTTGTGTCTACTTGAGCCTAACATGTTAATTATGAATTCAAGTTTTGTTCAACATTATGGAGCTTCTTTAATAATTAAACCATCCTGCAATATCAATAAACTGCTCTAGAAAAAAGCATCTGATACTTTTTAAGCACCAAGTAGTGAATAAAAAGATACTCACTATTGTTTGTTATGAATAAAAAATTATGTGTTCACTGGAAATTACATTTATCATACTGAAGCATGTATTCCCAGAAGAGCTTCACAGTTTTCCTCTGGCCTAGACTTCAGTGCCATTTTAGAAGATAGTGAGACATAGACACAGAACATTTGTCTGAAGGATTTAACAGTATCGGACTAAGTATTATAGGGAAAAAGGACCACCCAAAGAAAATCATCCAGGCCCTTGAAACCAGATCCAGTGAATACTTTATTCCAAAGAAGCACAATGTAATGTTTAAACTAGAGCCAAAAAAACCACACTTTGGCTCCTGATGGGGAACCTCTTTCAACCAACTGTTGTGATCCAGCTGCTCTCACTCCCCCTGACTGACAGCCGAACTTCCTTGTGGTCTGTAATTGACAAGGATGTTTGTGTTCTTTCTGGCCAGTGGGTCTCCTCAGAAGGAGTAGAGTTATAAAAGGTTGCTGGGCAAAGTAAAGGTTGCTATTCTTCCACCTGAAAAGAAGCCTCTGTGTCTCAATCCTGGCACCCCCGACCAGTCTTGGCTATCCAGGCTGCACTGGCTGCAGCAAGTGGAGGTACCATCAAGATCTGGAAAGTGGGGATACATGAACAGGGTCGCTCCAGCTGCCAGATAAATCGAGGAGAGTATTGGAGAAGGTAAAGTGTTTTTATTTTTCATCCCCAGAGGTAACTCTGAGGGACATCCTCCAAAGGATAAGTAAGTTTTAAAGAGGCAGGAGGGTGAGTTGAAAGGCCTCAAAAAGTAACTGAAACTCTTAAAGGAACAAGGCATGGAAGTAACAAGGAAGACAGCCAAAGATTTTGTACAGGAGGGGGTTTAAATGTTCCAAACTGGAACATTAAGCCAAGTCAGATTAAAATGAGTATGTGTGTCTTCATCCCCAGAGATGCTCTGAGGGATGCCCTCTGGAAGATTGGTCAGTAGGGAAGAAATAAAAAGGAGACAGGAAGGTGAATTGAGGGCCTGAAAAGATAGAATGTGTAGAGATATATGTTATTGTGTTGATTATGTCATCTTTTGTGTTCTGGACTGGAGAAAGACATTTGATTCTGGGAACTGCTAAAAAAAGGCATTTTGACTTTAAAATACAGGCCTAAGGATTTGATGCTTTGGAAAAGAGGTTCTGCTTTTGTCTCCACAGAGGATGAGAACCTGTAAATTCATTGCAAATTTATGCGGTTTGAATCTCTGAGACGTTGATGTAAAATACTCCCAACAATGCAGCACCCCTGCTCAGCACAAAGTAGCCAGACAGGTTGACAGACGCCCAAACTCCCTAAAACATTGTTAAAGTGGGGTCCCTTCAGTAATTCCAGAGCAGAAGCAGTGAGCCTGCTTTCCTGAGTTATGCTCCACTCCATGCAGCAGTTTGGATCCAGAGTGAGTGCAGCTGGGGCCCAAAGGCAGCTGGAGCAGAGCTTTGCCACCACAGCTACTGCTGACAGACTTGCTCTCTCACAGACTGTACAGACGGAACATTAAGACATTCTTAAACTCTCACTGAATTAAAAATTCTTGTTCTTGGCATCTCTTTTCTTCCTCCCTGGCTCTTTGTATTGCTCAAATATGAAAATTTTATTTAGTTCTGTAAGTCTATGGACCAGAGAATTATTTTTATCTTCTTTATAGATTCTTATGCCTTGCTACCTGAATTATTCCTCCCTCCCTTTCTTCCTTCTTTTTTATTTAATAATACTTGATCATTTCATACATGTATACAATGTATTTTGATCATATTCACTTTTCCACTCTTTCCCATAATTCTTTCTACATGCACCCTAACCTCCAGCTTCATGTCTGCCTTTTGCTTTTTTAATAGAGTAAAATGCTTAAAAACACGTTTGAATAGAAAGAAAACAAATAAACAGAAGAAAAATAACCAAGATATGAGCCAAGAATCAGAGGCCCACTTGTTAATACACTCAAGAATCCTATGAAAACACTGATCTAGAAACCGTAATACATAGGCAGAATTCCTGGTGCAGGCTCATGCAGGCCCTATGCATGCTGCCTCAGTCTTTGTGAGTTCATATTAGCTTTGACAGTGTTGATCTATACAGCATTGTTTTTGTGGTGTCCTCCACGACCTCTGTATCACACTCTTCTTTCACCTCTTTCATAAGATTGCCTGAGTCCTGAGGGGTGGGATTTGATGGAGACATAAAGTTTAGGGCTGAATGTTCCATGTTTTCTCATACTCTACCTAATATCTGGCTGTGGGTTTATATATATATATATTTACCCAAGGGCTGCAGGAAGAAGCTACTCTGATGATCACTGAGCAAGGCACTGATCTATGAGTATGCCATAAACTCATTAGGAGTCGTTTTATTGTTTTTGTTGTTGTTTTAGAACTGTAGTATTTGGTTTTACCCTAGGTTCATGGGCTATCTAATTTCAGGTTTTTGACCACCCAAGCAGTTTGGGGAATGGTTTCTATTCCGTGGAGTGGGCCTTAAGCCAAGTAAGATATGCCACCACTGTACTAGTATATCTTACAGGCAGGGCAGCAAGGATATCAAAGAATTTGTGACTGTTGTTTATGTTTCTTTGTTGGGTAGAGTGCAAAGTATTTTGGTATCATCCTGAACCAAAGATGTTAGAAGATAGTGGTGTGAAGATTTTGTGTAGGTACCATCTTGACTTCTCCATGTTCCATGGGTTGTATAGGATCTGTCTTCAGCAACCTCTAAAGCATGAGATGCAATGAATTGTCACCTAGGCGTTTTATCCAGATTTTTTTTCAGTATCAGGTAGTAAACTGACTGACATTGATTTAGAATAAAGTTCATTCAGAAAATAGAAAAACATCCCACCTTACTTAATTATAGTCTTTAAAAATAGCCAAGCTCACAGAATCATTGTCTCAACAGCACCCAGATGGATTCACTGGCAAGGCTCCTCTCCACAGCCCAGTTTTATCATAGTTCCCTTATTTATTTAGACCTTTCTTCTAAATTTCCTATGAATTTTGTGTTCTTACTAAGATGAATCCTAAGTTCACTACTTTGCTTCAATAATTTATTATCAGTGTCCACTGAAGTGAATAGCACTCTTTGTAGATTTATATTTTAAAAAATGACATTTAGGAATTGTGGATACAGCTCCATAGACTATAACTCTTTGGGATGCTTAATCTTTGTTGTTGTCACTTGATTATATTTAGGAACATTTAGGAGACACAGGTATGGTGTATTTATGAAATGCTTATGGAGAGATCTAACTCTGAATTAGATCCTCAAGTATAGATTGATATCTCTTAACCTGGGGTCTTGCATTGAATAAAAAGCTAGAAAGAAGGAAATGTGCTTAGAACCAACACCATCATTTCTTTCTCTCCCCCTCTCCCTCCCACCTCTCTCTCCAGGTTTACTGACTGTTGACACAATTTGACTCTCTGCTGCCATAACTAGATCCACTATATCAGCCATACTTTCTGACCTTCAGGTACAATACTGTCAGATGGTAAATCAAAGTGTTTATTTGTTAAGTTGTCCTGATCAGTTATCTTGTTATAAAAATAATAAAAGTGACTAGTACATTTGTCAAGCATGAAAATGCCTTAGGTTTGATTTTCATCATTGTAAATAGTCCAAAACAAGACTGAAACATAATACATTTGTTCAGTTTAATATGACATACATTTATTCGAGGCCAGCCTAGTCTACAAGAGCTAGTTCCAGGACAGGAACCAAAAAAGCTACGGAGAAACCCTGTCTCAAAAATAAAAAAAAAAATGTTTAAAAAATATGACATACATCGCTTCTCGGCCTTTTGGCTAAGATCAAGTGTAGTATCTGTTCTTATCAGCTTAATATCTGATACGTCCTCTATCTGAGGACAATATATTAAATGTATTTTTGTAATTAGGAGTTGGAATAGGAGCTTGCTCCGTCCACTCCACGCATCGACCTGGTATTGCAGTACCTCCAGGAACGGTGCACCCCTCGGGAATAAAGTTGTTTCAATGAAAAAAAAAATATGACATACGTTTATTATTTACCTGCTTATTCCAGGCATGGTGTGATATTCTGAGGGAAGACAAACCATTGCATTACATCACTATAAGGTTTCCTAGGCAAGTGTGGTCCTTGGCCCTTGAAGTGGCTTACTTACAAATGTGATTTAGTCACAGGATTAGACATTTTAGTGGAGATTTTAAAGGTATAATTTAAGAATTCTTGATTCTTTTGTCTTTCTTTTCCATCTGACATCAACTTGTAAGGAATACACCTCAACCAGGGCTGTGACCTGTTACAGGGTGTGGAGAAATAGAGAAGACCCAGCAGACCACATTGTAGACAAGTCAGAATACTTACTTCATTAGGGAGATAGGTTTTTATGAAAGTTTATTGTGGGGGTTACTGATTTTATTTCTGCAATGAGTTTATTGACTGCATACCTGATCATGACCTCAGTCACTCATTGCTGTTGATATGGCACCTCCACTTCCTATTGACTTCAACAGAGTTGACTCTAGAAAGTGTTATTTTATTTACTTCTTGTACTCCAGAAAAGTTATTGCCACATAAATTTCACTTAGTATGACACTACTGCATGCAAACATATGTGGTCCACTAACTTATCTTTAAAGATTTATTTATTTTATTTTATGTGTGAGTGTTTGCTTGCACTACCAGAGGCTGACAGAAGAGGGAATAAGATCCCTTAGAACAGACATTGTGAGTTACTGATACTTGTGAGCTACCATGGGGTTCTGGGAATCAAACCTTTGTCCACTGCAAGAACAACCAGTGTACATAGCCATTGAGCCAGTTTTGCAGACCTAAGTTGACTAACTTTTAAAAGGTAATAAAATACCCAAGACGGAAACAATTGACTTCAATAAATGGTGTTCTGAAAATTGCTTACATTTTCTGAAAGAAATGAAATTAAGCCCTTCTTTTATACAACAAATAAAAATGAATTAAATTCTAAAACTAAAACCCAATACCATAGAATCCCTAGGAAAAAACATAGGGATTCATATTCTTAATTTTGTTTTGGACAATTATTTTTAAGTTTAATACAAAAAATATAGGTAACTAAAGCAAAAATAAAAAGAGAATTGTAGCAAATTAATGTTTAGCATAGCAATGAAACAACTAAAAAACAACAACAACAAAAAATTGATAACAATAATAATCAGGAAATTGCAATTTGAAACTACTTTGAAATATCTCCTCTGTTTTGTGGCTATTGCTTCCAAATTTATTACCTTCTGGAGACAGGCTCATACAGTTAAGGAAGCTAAAGAGATTCACAAGGTTCAGAAAGTTCTGGAAACTTGGAGGATTCTTCGATGTCCCTCCCTGAGGTAGAATATCAATTGGTGAGGTAACTGTGTGTGTTAATACAAGCTTAAAGGATTCAGTATCCATGAGTTTTCCTCATCTTAGAATGGGCTTTCAGGTGATACAATTGCCTTTGAGTAACTCCAGTGAATACTTTCCTGGTTCAATTTCATATCTATGTGGACCACCTCAGTTGTTACTCCTCTTGCAACATGTCTTACTTGTTTTCCAAGACAGGGTTTCTCACTATCCAGGGACTTGCCAAGAAGACCAGTTTGGCAGGCTTGTAATTTTTAGGGGTCTCCCTGTCTCTGCCTCCTCATTTCTGAGATTAAAAACATATATAAGCTGCTCAATGTTTTCTACAGGAGTTCTTGAGGCAAACCAAGGTCGGTATTCTCACACTGTAAGTAGTTTACTGTGGGATTCATCTCCATAGTTCTCAAATAACTTTTCTTTTTGTTGTTTTTAATAAGAAAGGAAAATGCAGGTTAATATTCACTAGTACCTGTTTCAGCTTCCAGTTAAGTCTTTTGGTGCCATAAAACATAAATAATATGAAAGAGCATCACCAATCATGAAAGTGATAAAATTGGACAATTTAAGCTCAATGTTAAGCAATCTCAATACCTAATATTCCCAAAAATTTACTTTTAAAGGGGAAGAAAATCTCTGGCTATAGATCAGTTACCAATGACTTACTCTGCACTTTCATCTCTTCCTACCAGACACAAAAGAGAGGACGAAGGGAAGAATAAAGTAAAGAAGGATAGATGTGGGAAGAAAGAAAGAAAAAGAGACATCAGGAGGACAGTGGGATTGTGGTAAGGAGATACACAAAGAGGGGGAAGGAAGGGGAGAGAAGGAGAGAGTCAGAAATGAACATAGAGAATCAGACACCCACAGAAGGGGAGAGAGAAAGAGAGTGAAAGAGAGGGAGAGAGGGAGACAGAGACAGACAGGCAGAGAGAGACAGAGACACACTGAGAGAGAACTAGACCGAGGGCTGTAGAAACAGAGAAAAAGACAGGCAGAGACAAAGAGAGGTAGACAGAGAGACTTAGAAAGAGAGAGAGCCACAAAGACAGAGGATTAAGGGAAGAAAACAGTCCTTGTTTTTATTGTGAGAAGCATCATACAGAGGGACTAAACCACAGCCTTTCTCTAGGCATCTTCGCAATGTGTGCTGTGTGTTAATCATCCCAGATCTACAGCTTACATTTTGATGATGAGAATTGTTTCAAAGTTAATTGAAATGGACCGCGAGGGGTGCACCCACACACTGAGACAATGGGGGATGTTCTTTTGGGAACACACCAAGGCCAGCTGGCCTGGGTCTGAAAAAGCCTGGGATAAAACTGGACTCGCTGAACATAGCAGACAATGAGGACTACTGAGAACTCAAGAACAATGGCAATGGGTTTTTGATCCTACTGCACATACTGGCTTTGTGGGAGCCTAGGCAGTTTGGATGCTCACCTTACTAGACCTGGATGGGGGTGGGTGGTCCTTGAACTTCCCACAGGGCAGGGAACCCTGATTGCTCTTTGGGCTGATGAGGGAAGGGGACTTGACTGGGGGAGGGGGAGGGAAATGGGAGGCGGTGGCGGGGAAGAGACAGAAATCTTAAATAAATAAATAAATAAATAAATAAATAAATAAATGAAAAAAAGCAGTCTGTCTGTATGTATGGGGACAGAAAAGGTAAAAATTATCTCTGCAAAAGATACTTGATAAATCTTCATGCAAAACATTCCATTTAATCCTATCTTAGTAAAAGCTGAAGTTCTTCATTGGGTGCCAGTGGAACCTTGTCTCTGACACATCGTCTACAAGAAGGGAATTCCCAGAAGGGACCAATAAATCACCCATTTAAACCTACAAATCCGATGTCTTGCTTCTGTTCTATTTTTCTGTTTATTATCAGTGTTTTCCTCTGCAGACAATTTTAAAGAGATTTGTCGCTGCTGTAAGACTCATTTTCAAGGTTGATGTCCTTTTCCTCGGTGACAGTGATTGAAACCAAACGCCAGAGTTGAGGGTGAAACCCCTGAATGATGTCTGTGGGCAGTCTTTTACCTCAACTCAGGTCCCATTGCTTTATGCTGACATAGTTTCCCAGCTGGAGACCATTTCATGCTGGAGAAAAGGTGATGTATTTTTAAAGTTTATAAAGGTCTAAGTGGAAACAAAGACTTTCCCCACACTTTAATTGCTTGTAGCATATGAAATTTTATCTGGATAGAAAAAAATAAATCTCAGCTATCAAACTTTGTGGTTTTACAGAGCTGCTCATGCCTCCAGTCATTAGGAAATATATTCAGCATTCACCATAAATCAGCTGAAATATAGGCAGCTACTCTGAATACCTCCTCCATCTGATGGATAGCAGCCTAGGAGAAAGTGCTTCTCAACCATTATTCTTGGAAGGAAAATAATACTTTATTAATAAAACAAGACTCAAAACCTTTCATTTAAAGACCTTTAGTTATTTTCCTTTCCGGAGGACAAAAGCATTTTGTCATTTTAAAACAAGAAAGTGGATGTGTGTTAAGTGAATTTTTTCCCCAGGTCTGACCAAATGATTCAGGGTTGGTTTCTATTTTGTTCACTAGTGTTTGTTTCCCTCACTCAGCCAGGACCCTGCGGTTTCTATATAGGAAGTGGGAGGGATTTCTATCACATGGATCTCTTGGATACTTGCCTTTTCAGGCCCTTGCCTGTTAACCCATCATTTGCTCCAGAATATTGTGGTATTGGCCTATTAGAAATAGCCCTGATAGAATGCTGAAATAAAGGTTCATAAATTCTGAAAACTCTGAAGATTTCTGTGTGTCTTGGGGTGAACCTTGAAGACATGTAGATTGCTATTGCTTCATTCTGGGCATAGGTTATCCCTGGATATCTAGTGTCACCCTGGGCAAAAGGGACAGAAACTCTCAGCACAAAGCTGAACAAAGCTGTCATAGGCTGTCTTCTGATTTAGCTTTCCTTTATAACACAAATCAGCAGGTACTGTTTACTTAGCACTATCTTAGTCTAATGTAGGCAATGGTATGTGTACCCACACTCCCATGATCACTACCCAGGTCCGGAGTCCATTTTGGACTTTTGGAGTTCTCTCCAACCAGAATTAGCCACACTTCTCTTTACCCTTAATCTCAAGGAAATGTGAGCCTTAGAAATAGGTTATTACACCAGGAATAATTCTTCACTGCTAGGATTTACCCAGATTTTTTTCTTCTTCACAGTATTTTGTTATTGTTAGGGCTTCAAAATTATAGAATGGTAGGTCTAGGAAAGTCTCACATACTTTCCAGGGCAGGAGAGGCTCACATGATTCTCATTGCATTTTGTCAGGAGCACAGAGGATCCTTATTATTCTGCCATCACAGAGAAGAGAAGGAGGCTGATAGATTGGCCTGGCAAAAAGTCCCAATAAGATGTTCCTACTAAAAGGAATTATCAAATACATTTTCTTTAATTTATCAGTGTAGAATTCAACTCCATGTAAGTATAATCTTAAAACAATTCTTTATATGTTTTAGACCTAGAGCAGATATTTATGATTTTAATATTTATTAAATTTCCTCTAAAATATATGATCATGTAAATGAATGAAAAATTACATTTTCTTTGAAAATTAATTGAGAGTTTTTAGTCATTAGCAAATAATACTGGGATATTTGAAACGTCATTTTAGTCATCAGTTAGAAGGTAAGTAACTCACACTAACATCACGGATGATGAAATATAATTAAAATAGTTAACATTAGATCAACTAATATCAATGCTAGAACATAATTAATATATAGAATATTAATTCTTTGAGGGCAAGATTTTTAACCTGAAACTTTGCCTTTTTTCTGTTTAAAACTATATCAAATTATTATGTCATTCTTGATAAGTAAATTGTACTGTTATACATAAAGAATTGTTTTAATTTGGGGGTTTTCTGTTTATTTTTGATATATAAATGAGCCGATGATTCCATCTTTACATTTTCTAACATTGTAATCAAAAGTTATTTGCATATTATTGAATACTAAAGCTTTATGGTAGATAGAGGATGCAGAGGCAGGACTATCAGCTGCCGTCTAAGAAGAGCCACAAGTCTCTTGTGCACGCACATGCCCCACACATGTGAGCATGCATATACATAAGCACACCCGCATACAGAGCAGAAAAATTATGGAGTCTCAACATAAACATGTGTCCTATGTATGATTGTAATGTTTTCAGTGCTACTTTATAGTTACGGTGTATAATTCTTAGAATTTTCTTTTGTATTAGAATATTATGCTTATTTTAAATGCTATTATCAGTTTTTAAAATTTCTGTGGTTTTCATGAGGATGCCAAAAGGGGTTTTATATCACTAAGTTAATAAAAGGTAAATTAGACATGCTCAAATTTATAATTGTAATTTGCTTACATATAAGTTTGGAAAAATAAAGGAAGAACGACAGCAGCCTCGCCTATCCGTCTCCTGATTAGCTATTGACTGTTCAGCTCTTTATTAGACCAATCAGATGTTTTTGACAGAAAAGGCAACAATTATAGAGTTAAACGAATGAAACATAAAACAATGCAGCGCATGTTTGCATCCTTGAACAAATGTTCCACAGCATAAACAATTGTAACACATATTAAAATAATATTGCACAAGAGGTGTGTAATCGCTGAGGTTTATTTTATACCAGCTTCTGGGATCTGCACATGCTTGACAGATAGATGGACTCCAGACACTGCCTTTCAGTATGAAGGAGGTGAAGTCCTAAATGTCTTGTGTGTGCCAAATGCCCACTCAGCAGACTCTTATTCCAGATACTGGCAGGTACAGCTGACCTATTTTTTTTCCTCTATCAATACATTAGATTAACAGCTGCCCCATGTACTTGAAGGCTGTCACAGGTATGTAGAAGGATGATTTACTTCTTTGGATGATTTAAGTACTACTTAATTGGTGGTTGTTTCAGAGCAGCAAATTGGAGAATCTATTTAACTTTTACGAGTAGTATGTGAAAGCCATAGCAAGTTTCTAGCAGTAGTTCTCTGGCGAAGTTGGAATGGACTTTTTTTTTCACAAGAAGTAATTAATCTTTTCATGTTACTCTTTCATGGGATGTGGTATTACACTTTTCTTAAACAGTATCACAGTGTATTTTTAAACTGTGTGGTATAGAAGGTCAAACACAAACATGGAAGCTGCACAAAAGCAACAGCAATCTTTGAATATTTCATTTCGTTAGAGAATGGAGCACTAGACTCAAGTCTGTTACCCAAAACTTCAAAGATCAAGGCCATGTTTAAACATAATTGCTGCTTTCCCCCAATTAGTTCATCATCCTGAATTCAGACTGATGCCTCTGAAGGTATCTGAAAAAGAAAATGCAAGTGTCACCTATGATGTTGTTTAACAAGTAAATTCAGGACAACTTCTTGGCAGCATCTTTTACACTTTTCTTGAAGTCTTGTCCATACTTACAACTGAATACCACTGGGAGAGCTTATATAGTTCTGGAAGATGCAGGAGGCATTAAATGAAAAAGTGTCATTAAACAATTAACTGTTGTTAAGAAGTCTTCTGCTTAATTGTTTCTCCAGCACATCTAGTGACTTCTGGCATAAATTCATTCCTGTATAAGACTCTCATCCCAGTCTGACTGGTATAATTCCCTTGCCCACCATAAGATGCTTCCGTCAAAATTCCGTAGCTACCAATCAAACAACACCTCTTTCTCCTAGTCCCTGAAGAGGATGTCAGTTTTGGTAGAATGAGTTCAGAGAAAGAAATAGCTGCCACCCTGATAGACTATTTTGCTTGTGAATTGCTAAAAACCTAAAAGACATTTTCCTTAAATGTAATGCTAACTTAACATGATTTTTCTTTCAGCACTTTCAAAGCAAGGTAAAAAGAGAACTCAGTGGAGATGAACATAGGAAGAATAAAAACACTTTATTATTGAACTTTCTTTCCATTTACTCTTGCTCTAGTATGCACTCTCAACAATCTGAAGTCATTAATTGGTTCATAGCCTTGTTAGCTATCAGACTGGAGTCAACAAACACTCAACTATAACGTGTTGAAGAACATGTGTCTTTTCTTTTTACTATAGTTCTGTGACATAAGTTTCTGACATGTAGCTAAGCTAAGAACCGTGTAAAATTATAGTTCATTTACAAATCAAAGTGGAATAGATGAAAGGAGATTTTCAGAAAATACTTGGAATATATAAAAATGGAATCTATTGAAACCTAGAAATGAAAAATATCAGTGTGCATCAGAGTATTTGAAGCCAGATCACATTAATGTAGAAGGGGACAAAATACCAAAAGCTATGCTGATTGGTGAGACACTATCAAATGATTGAGTTAAAATGTCAGAAGATCAGATCAGTGTAAAAGACTGAAAGAAATATTGAGTAAAAGAATTCCAAATGGAGTAATAAAGAAGAAAGGTATCTAAAAGACATTTAGAAACTACCAAATATAAAACACATTGTACCAAGAAATGTTACAGCAACCATGCTGAAATGAAACACACTGAATTAAGGGGGCGAAAGGACGCATTTCATACAAAGCCATGTAGGCGAAGAGGGAGGGATTTCTGTCAGGAATGGGAACCAGAAAAAGAAAGTATTAAATATATTACTTACACAGAGAATTCTATGGACTGTGAAGGCTACATTTTAAAGAAGAAGAAAATGAGGTCATTTGGGGGGGGGGACCAAGAGGTGATATAGTTCATCAGAAGATGATTTGTACTAGCAAACCATCCTCATGCATACACAGACACACTACAAACAAAACAAAACAAAATCACACAAGAAAGTAAAAGGAAAGGAAAGGATGCTTTTCAGACTGAGCAGAATGCAAAGGTTAAATTCCACATAATGAACATCACTCAAAACATTAACTACATGGATGAATACACCTGGCAGAGTTCTATGTAGTCTCAGTTGTTTAATAAATGAATTGCTAATTAAACTATGAATAAGCAATTATATCACATTTTTGTGTAAAGTACACTACTGCAGTAACACAACATATGCAACGATTTTATTGTACATTTATCATACCCAAAGTGATAACAGAAAATAAACAGTCATAGGCTAAGTTGAGAATTCGCAGTTTAAGTGACCATGAGGTATGTGCCCAGAAAAAAACATCACTTTCTCATTTAACAAGACTTCTTTTTAAGGCCTGAAATCTTAGAAGTCTATTCTTTGATAATATTATGTGTATTAGAAATATCAAGCTGCAGCTTGAGAATTATAAAATAAACTGGAAAAGTAAGCAGTCATTAAAAATACTCAGGGTTAAAGAAATGATCAAGCATTTCTGAGAGCTAATTTTTTCTAAATAATAAAAAGCTGTATAACATTTGAAGGGGGACATAAGGGTATGTTTAAAGGGAAACACATAGGAATTTATTACCTATAATTAAATTTAGAAAAAGTTTTAAAATTTTTCTATGCTTAAGAAACTAGGAACAGATATGACTACTAAAATTAAATGGAAAAAGGGATGGAATGAGGGGAAGGACAGTTGTTATTGGAAATCAATTGACTGAACTACAGGTCAATGACACCAAAGGAAGTTATAATTTATAGTCTCAACAAAGTAATTTGTGAATAAGAAACACTTTAATATTTTCATTAATAATTGCAAAATATCAAGACAAAAAGATGAAACAAACTAAAGGGAGAAAATCCCATATTTAAATCTCATCTATATGCTATTATAGAAATGGTGGATGGCTGGAGTTCATTGCCTCTGAGTAGAGGTGTTGCCACTGGCGCAGAGAGTTTCTATGTTCTGTTTATGTGTGTAAATAATGAATAATCTGGTACAAAATATTAAGATTTATGTAATTGTACACTTAATTTAATCAATGCATGTTATTGCATACATATTTTGGAATCACTAAGTTAAAAAATATAAATAAAGTAGAAAATAATAAACTTTTCTATTTGGATTATATATAATATTCAGGTAGGTAAAAGACAGATTCAGGAGAAAGGGATAAGATTATTTCAAAACTGTCTGGAAAATCAAATATAAAGTTATGTCAAAACAGCATTGGAACAAAGGAATGGAGGGAGGGATAAAAGAGAATGGAAGCGTTCTGAAGAAAGTGCTACTTAGTGAGGAGTTGAAGCTTCTGAGACTTGTATCTCTCTCTCTCTCTCTCTCTCTCTCTCTCTCTCTCTCTCTCTCTCTCTCTCTGTGTGTGTGTGTGTCTTGTTCTCACTGTCACTTTCTCCTCTCTCTCCTTTTATTTATTTATTTTCTCTTATTTAATGTGCTCATCATAAGGATATATTGTGTGTAATAAATATTTATTATTAGGATAAAACCCATGAAAATTAGTCATGTCCACAAGTTATAGAGTGTTACTTTGCCTACTGGACAATATGGTGGTCATGCCACATCAAAAGTCAGAATCACGTCTTTGGGAAATAATCCTCGTTTTTTTTGTTCAGGCACTAAATATGCTTGAGGAAGGGTTTACATAAGAAAGGCCCCAGTGCTCAAGAACAGTTTTAAGCTCCTACTCTAAGGCTACCCACCCAGAGCAGTGAGTGCCTGCCTACCGGGCAGGCCTCAGGGTCCCCTGTAAGGGAGCCCAGGCACCTTCAGCTCCTGCACCAGGCTTCCTGTGCTCTCCTGGATACCACGCCCCCTT
>NC_022012.1:12344303-12349655 GCF_000317375.1 Microtus ochrogaster | reverse complement strand
GGGAGGAGTGGGAGGCTGGGAGGAGGCAGAAAGTTTTTTTTTCTTTCTTAATAAAAAAAAAAGAAATAATAATGTTAAAAAAAAAGAAAGGCCCCAAAGGATTATTCTAGTCAGATATTCACAAGCAGGATCTACATACTGTCTGACTCACTGGAGAAGTTCTGAAGCAGGAATCTATTGTGAATATACTTAGGTGATTCTCAGTTGCAGCCCGCTGCATGTTGTCACTGTGTAAACTGCTCAATGGAACCCTTGGGCAAGAAGAGTCTTCACGTTTCATCCTTCATCCAGTTCTCCAATGGTCCACATACTTAACCCCAACTCAGAAAGGAATGTAGTCAAATTGTTGTGTCGTGTTTGAGTTGTTTTTTAATAAAATAGGAAACCAATTTGGACGAAATTTCATTATTTTTTTTAATTAAAACATCAACAAAAGTTATCTCTGCAGGTAAATTAATCACTCTGTTTATTCTTTTGGACATTTCTAATTACAAGAGCTATTTCATCCTTGAATAATTTTAAAATTTTTCATCATAAGCTGTTGAGATGGTTTGCCAATTGAAAAGCGATTTTGAAGCAAATATGTTATTTTCATACTCCAAATTCAGTGCAAAATTGGAAATTAAATCATTATTGTGGCTGAGCCAAAGACTGAGCTTGGTGAGCATTTCTCAGGTATCAGGTGAACAGTTTGCAGAGATCATAATGCTTTCCTGTATGTTGAGCCTAAACAGAAGAACACCATGTTACTAGAAACATCCTTGCCTGCATGGCTATAAATGGAAGGTTATTTACTTAAATGCAGTTCTATACCAGTGGCTACATCTCTGAGCAATATGATTCTCCCTATTTTGCAACTTGTAACTGTCGGTAACTACTCACGGAGAGCTGGGACCTTATGAAACTCCCCACAAAGTAAGAGAATGTTGATGGAGCTGGTGTTGTGGAACTCTTATCCAGGTAGTCACTGATGACTCCATGGGTGTGACTGTCAATGATCCTCATTCCATAGTAAAAGTTCTGGGATTCATAGCAGTGAAAGCAAAGCAGCTTATTTTTGCTGCCTTGCAAATTTGGGCATCATCCTGAATGATGGAGAACAGTCTTTATAACCCCGAATTCATGCTCTTTTGCCTCTTCTCATTGAGCGATCAGGAGTAAACAATCTTAGGTATTACCACTATCTAAGAGCAAACACTGTCTAGGTTTTATCTTTCTTTCAGTCACTAATGTTTGTCCTTTTCTCAACAAACCAAGTGTGTTTATCTCTAAGCTTAATATCCTGTTTATTTTAAAATTTATCAGACATGGGCTGGAGATATGTCTCAGCAGTTGAGAGCACTGGCTCTTCATTCAGAGGAGTCCATTTTGATTTTAGCACCCACATGCCTGGTCCCAACAGTGTTTTCTAGTTCCAAGTTCCTAGCATCCAGTCCTCTTTTCTTGTCTCTGTGGACACCAGATACATATGTGGTACACAGACAAACATATAAAATCGAATCAATTAAATTAAATATGTACACATACCTAGCAAGCACTTGATTTTTAGTCAAGCATGGCTGTTTTTAACTGCCTTCTCTAAAATTTTGAGTTTTGGTGCAGTAGGGTATGTGATTTAGTTAGTTTGGGTAGAGGAGATTGTGAGGACATTTTTGTTAGGTTTTGTTGGAAACAGGGACCATCATGTTCTTTCTTGTTATCATATTTATAGTCTGATATTGAGTATCAGATCAAATTGTTTCTAGAATTAGCATGGAGTTTCATGCCAAACATTTCAGACAAGGAAAAGAAAGATGTTAGGAACAGATGAGGTCTTGAGTAGATGAGTGTGGTTCACATGGGCAGGCCCTGTCAGGGACCCTAATACCTCAGACCCTCAGGACTGGCAAGGCTTTCTCCTGGTCGATGTGTAGATGTTGACAGTGTGTGTAGAAAATGCCCACCACAGCTTCTTCCTCCTTGATGATCATAGCCTAAGACTCCTCCCTGCAGAGGTTAGCCCTCCTCCCTGATGATCATAGCCTGAGACTCCTTCCTGCAGAGGTTAGCCCTCCTCCCTAATGTTCTCATCCTGAGTTTCCTTCCTATAGTGATTACCTAAACCTGTCTCTTTGTTCCCCTGAATATATTAAACTTGCCTCCTGCTTTAGTGTTTTATTGTTGTGAAGACACATCATGACCACAGCAACTCTTATAAAGGAAAACATCTAATTGGGGTGGATTAAGTTCAGAGATTTAGTCCATTATCTTCACTGCAGAAAGTATAGCAGCATGCAGGCAGATACCATGCTGGAGAGGTAGCTGAGAGTTCTACATCTGTATCTGTTGCTGATGGTATATCTCTATCAGAGGACCCCAACCACAGATCACAGATCTTCTCTCTCTGTGTGTCTGTTGTTTCTGACTTTCAACCAAACCAATCAGTGAACACCTAAGCCATGCAGGTTGCAGCAAGGAATAATCAAATTATCAGGCATTGGCAGGCTTCTAGTGTTTCTCTTCACGTGTAACTATGTATAAGCTGGTTGAGGCACTTTTGAAGATGAAGTATTAGATTTTTTTTTCTAACAGCGATGAAACGACCATGCAATGTATATGTCAGTATTTTACAGCATCCCTCCTTATCATCCAGCACTTACATTCTTTCTTGATCTTCCTACATTATGTTCCCTGAAACTTTAAAGAAGATACTCCCCTTAATTAAATGCAGTCTGTATTGCAGGGGGAGGGCATAAAAGTAAGAGGAAGACTCTGGAAGACAAGAGACTTTGGAGAGTTAGAAGAGGATCAGAGAAGATAATTGGGGTGACTTTGATCAAAGTGTGAGGACTTCAAAAAATTTGAGGTTCCATTAATCATATTCACAATACACAGTAACATGATATTTGAGTAATAGTCTCCCAAGAATAATAGCTGGTCTATTATATTTAAAAAATAATATTGCTGATCTATTGATCTGATCATTTTAATGCTATGACATGTAGTAACTAAGTTCTGCAGCACTTCTGTGTTCTACTGCTATTATGATCTCCAGTGGCTAAGAATCAAATACAGAACAGTGAGTGCAGAATAAGGATTTTTATGGAAGAGAAATTGAAAATATAAAGAACTTCTTCCTTTATCTTCAGTGAGCTTCCTTGCTGTAGTCACTCAACAAATGCTGCACATTTTTGAAACCCTGTAATACAAGTAAGACAGGGAAGATGATGAAAGAATAAGAAATGATAACTGGTTGCTAAAGTTAAACTAGAGAAATCTATTTGGATTTAGTAATTTCGAGGCAAACAACTGAATATTTAGAATCATGAATTATCTTACTCAGCATCACAATATTAAATAATTTTTTAAAAAGTGTTCAATTTAGGGTTCTGCAGACAATAAATATTTTAGTAAGCATTATGAATGACATACTTATAAAATAAAATCAGCACGAAGTCCATTGCACATGAGAGAGTATCCTATGCAAAGCTTTTCTGGACTGTGTTCAGATGTGGGGTGAGTGCTACAAATTCTGTAAAGACCCTAAAACTAAGTGAGAGGCACCCAAACTGAACCATGGGTATTGTACACACTTAACTTTAAGGCATTCTTGAGAAGGAATTTCTGGGACTTCCTTGTGGCAGGAAGAAACCCAAGGTCAAGAAAGGAGTCTAGCTGCCTAAGAACACTGTGTTGTTAAGTCTCAACAGTAAATGAACACACTGGGGCAATGCTACCAAAACAAGACCATTCATATGAAACTGATCAGTATTAACAAAGCAAATCCTTTGGGGTTCTATACCTAGAGTTGAGGTGTATGTGTGGGGGGGTCCTGGAGATTCCGTCATTTTGACAACATCATCCTCCACTTGACAAACTAGACTTCTTTCACAAAAAGGCCACAAAATAATTGGAACATTTTCAGCAAGGTATTTTTAAACAACTAATTGGCATTTATATTTGTTTAACACACATGTATCAAAGAAAAGTGTAAATAAGTAGTTTTGTGTTACCAGAAAAGGTAGAGTTATTAGCAAAAATACAAACAAATATTTTTCAGACCCTTCTCCTTTTTTTTGTATTTTGATTTTGATAACAAAACAAAACTCATAAACTTTACTCTAATTGTGAAGGTAAATAATGTTATTTGAATTGTGATTATTAGCTATTTAGTGAAACAGTAAGATGACATCGCTGTGAATGTGTTTTGCATACGTAGTTAAAATATGTCAGCAGCTAACATTAGGTAGAAGAGAAGCCTAGGTAAACTAAAGTACCTGAATCAGTTGTTTGAAAGATCTTAAGATTCTTGAAGTTTTCCTAAAGAAGAACGCTTGCCTGTGACTGCATCATGAGCTCATGCTGTCATCTGTAGCCTGCCTTTCTTCATGGCCAGCCCTAAGTATTAAGACTTGCGGAGTCAGTGTAAATGATCATTTAATCAAACTCCCTCTGGCAAACGTCTTAACATCATGTTTTACTGGTTTTGTTTCATTCTTGATCCCTGACTATGAAAACTGTTGATCTGGACTGACACAGACATTTTGCCGATGAGGTAATTACAAACTACAGACAGTGAGACTTGCCAGGACCCTAAAGACCTGGAAGCAGGATTGAAGTATTTTCCCTCCAAATAAGACTCCCTCCTCTGTCCTTCTGCCCAAGCTTAGTATTTTTGCTAGGAAATACCAAGTCCGTTCATAAGACTTTGCATACTACCTAAAACAGGAACAGCCTTCCTAATCTCTTTTTAACACAACTCTCCAGGTTCCTTAATACTAGATAAGATGGATTTTCTCCATGCAATTTATCAAGACCTCAAAACTATTTTTGCATTATTACATACTTGTTTATTGTTTCTAAGCCTTGTACTTAAAAGTGCAGGTTAGAGACTCTGAAGTCAACGACTTTTTCTGTTTTTCTGTTTTCTGTTTTGTGCTTAACTAGCAAAATCGGTAGATAAGTAAAAATAAACACTTAAAACCATCTTTTACATTTACGTGGGTTAAGAAATGAATGTTTATATTGATTTCTCAGAAAAAATTATTTGTGTTTTCATTAAATATAGATCAGAGTTCCATAAAAAACAAACAATATTCAGTAAAGAAACTCATTCCTAGAGAACTCATTTTTCTTTATGCCTGTATAGATAATGGATATTTGGTTTTATTAACAAAGAAATACCAGTTTTGTGTGTGAAATACACAGTTTGGAGGAGTAAAGGTCTGATGAATGAAAGCTTATAATCTTGGCAGGAATGTGGTGATGGAAGAAGGTCATTGGTTAATTAAATAAAGAAGCTGCTTGCCCTGATAGGTTAAAACATAGGTGGGAGGAGTAAACAGAACAGAATGCTGGGCGGAAGAGGAAGTG
>NC_022012.1:12335681-12344203 GCF_000317375.1 Microtus ochrogaster | reverse complement strand
AGGTGGGAGGAGTAAACAGAACAGAATGCTGGGAGGAAGAGGAAGTGAGCTCAGACTCAACAGCTCTCCTCTCGGGGGCAGACGCCTCAGAGAGATGCTATCCTCCCCTCTCCAAGGCAGACATATGCGATGAAGCTCCGACCCAGGATGGATGTAGGCTAGAATCTTCCAGGTAAGACTGGTGCTCACAGATTATTAGAATGGGTTGATTGGGATATCAGAATTAGCCTAAAGGGCCAAGCAGTGTTTAAATGAATACAATTTGTGTGTTGTTATTTCTGGGCATAAGCTAGCAGGCGGCCCGGGGTGCTGGGACGCAGCCCCACCGCTCATATTACTACAAATGGCGCCCCACGTTGGGCGCCAAAATGTAACTGCGTAAACGAATGCAGACAGATTGTAAAAATATATACAGCTTTAATGGAGAAATAGACTTACAGAACCACCGTTCCCGCGGAGACCAGGAAAGCAGAAGCAGCAGCTGGGAGCATGCTTGCCAATTTATAGGCAAACATTAGCCAGAAGCAAACAGGCCCCATAAGGGGTGGGACTTATCCCTACAATGTGGTACCCTTTAAATATATGTATGATTCCTTGCAAAATATTGATAACAAGTAGAATTCTTTTTATAAGCTTTTGTCTAATTACAGAAGTTCATGTGCATATTTATTTGATATTTTCAGGTATACACACATATTTTTAGTCTCTAGATTTTTGCTTATACTCAGACCTAATTGGGCAGTATCGGAAGTAGTTAAAACAAGGCACATGAAATAAACTATTTTTTTTTAAAAAAATGGGGTCCTAGACAATATTTTCTGATGGTTGTTTAATTTCATAGTTGCTTGATAATTACAGCTATTCAGTTGTTTTTCAAGCTAGGTAATGTGGGAATTTTAGGGACTAACAAGGTAAGATTTGCCATGATATCTTAGAAAAGAGAGAAACAAGCAAACATCCTCACATTCATGTTATCTTAGGTATCCAAGAGAATGACACGAAGTTAAATTCATGATGTTTATTATGAAAGAATATTTGAAAGAAATTCTTAACTCTTTTGAATTGCAACCAAGTTACTAGAGAAGAGAAAGATTGTATAATAATTTTGGAGGAGATCTGGATAGTTGACTAAATTGTCATTGGTCACCTTCATGTGCCCCATCATCTCACTCTGAGCCACAGCACTGCTATTGACCTCTCACCGCCACCTGACTTCTGCTTCTATCTTACCCCATCATTGAACTTCCTACCTCAAATAGAAATGTCAATTTTCCATCTTTAGCTGACTTTCTCCACACAGATGTTTCTTTTTTTTAATTTATTTATTTATTGAGGATTTCTGCCTCCTCCCCACCACCGCCTCCCATTTCCCTCCCCCTCCCCCGATTAAGTCCCTCTCCCTCATCAGCTTGAAGAGCCATCAGGGTTCCCTGACCTGTGGGAAGTCCAAGGACTGCCCACCTCCATCCAGGTTTAGTAAGTTGAGCATCCAAACCGCCCAGGCCCCCCCAAAGCCAGCACGTGCAGTAGGATCAAAAACCCATTGCCCTTGTTCTTGAGTTCTCAGTAGTCCTCATTGTCCGCTATGTTCAGCAAGTCCGGTTTTATCCCATGCTTTTTCAGACTCAGGCCAGCTGGCCTTGGTGAATTCCCGAAAGAACATCCCCATTGTCTCAGAGTGTGGGTGTACCCCTCGCGGTCCTGAGTTCCTTGCTCGTGCTCCCCCTCCTTCTGCTCCTGATTTGGACCTTGAGATTTCTGTCCGGTGCTCCAATTTGGATCTCTGTCTCTGTCTCCTTTCATCGCCTGATGAAGGTTAATATTCAGGGGGATGCCAAACAATTGTTCTTGCCTTGTTCCATGGAGTCCATAATGTAAAATCTAATTTTTTAAATAAGATTCTGACAAGAATTTTCTTTAACTCTTCACAATTAGAATTCTTGGGTACATGACATTTGAAATAATTAATTTCTTTTATGGAATCTCTTTTCTTGTGTTTACTAGTTTGACTGCACCATTTGTTTCTCATATCATTGTGGGGGATTTTTGTACTGGGAATTTTTATAGATATGCATTTTCACCTATTTAGGCACTATTCTACTAAAAAGTTCTAGGATGAGACCTTTTCAGGGTTTACATTAACCTGACTCTGATCAGTCAGTCATATACCCAAAGTTCCTAGTATTTGCCTAGTGAGGGTAGTTGTCTAGCTTATCTGCAAAATGAATTCAGCCTTTTCTTCTGAGAACCATGTTGTAGTTTTTATATGTTTCTATGGCTTTGAAGCTCCATATTTTGGTGTCCTTATTTCCAGAGATACACTATTGGGGGCTTGCAAAACTTAAATGGATGATCCCTGGAAGAGATCACTGCAAGGGTCTGTGGGCCCAGACTCTCACTCTTTTTGCTCTCCAGCTATGGGATTTGCTCTGTTACACTCTCCTCTGTGCTTCTCTGCTTCAATGAAGGCTCCAAAGCAATGGTGCAGACAAATCCTGAAACATACTCTTCATTACCTGGGTGTGTGGTCTTTCTTTAAGTTAGTAGTCTTAAGTGCTACTTAGAATGATAAGAAGCTAGTACAGCATCCACTTAACTTCCTGTGTACATTGAAAACTACCAGGATTTGACAACAATTAGAGCAAGATCCCCAGTCCCTGTAATTTCCTCTCACTGGTGCGTTGGGTTATTGAGGTACACGTCAGTAAACTTACACATCAGTTCCATGCCCAAAGTTTTCCCTCAGCATGGATTCTCTGTGTCTTATCTCTGTAGTTCATTGTGATATCTGTTCGCTATCCTTTACTTCCATCTATTCCTTCCCATAGCAGTTACACCTGTAACAACCAAGTGCTAGACATATTGTGAGATTTTTCCGTGGTCACAGAGTAACTGGTCTTCACAGAGGATTATCCTTTTTTTTTTTTTTTACTTTGATGTGGGAGGTTCTTTCTGTCTGTGTGTTGCTTTTATTCATTAATGAGAAAAGAACTGATTTGAGCCTATGGCAAGGGCAGAACAGAACTAGTCTGGAAAAGCCAGGCTTTATGCTGGGAGAAAGAGGACAGAGTCAGGGGGAAGCCATGTATTCTCTACCTGAGACAGACACTGGGAACATTACTTGGTAAGCTACTGCCACATGGCGATACACAGATTAATATACATGGGTTAAATTAATATGTAAGATTTAGCCAATAAGAAACTAGAGCTAATGGGCCATGCAGTGATTTTAATTAATACAGTTTCTGTGTGGTTATTTTGGGGCTGAGCTAGCCTGGCAGCCAGGAACAAACACCAGCTCCCTTCTCCAACAAATTGGTGCCAATGTGGCTATCTAAATCCACATTCTAGATACAAAAATACAGACTTTATCACAGCTTCTTGCTGTTTTCTGGCAGCATGCTACAGCTCCTTTAAGAGAGGTCTTACTGATTCAGTGGTAGCAGCTGTGCAGTTTCAAAATGGCAGCTTTCCCGCCATGGACCATGTTGCTAGCCCAAACTCTGACTCTTTTGGGAGATGGAACATTTGGATGGAGTTTGTGAGCAATATTCTGTGGCTTGCTTGATGGCAACATGGACTGGCTGTGTGCTTGAAAGTGGCACTGTGTGCATGGCATCTCTCAGAGACAGTGAGTGGCTCTGGCATGCGGGGCTGTGATGGGTAAGCAGGAAGTACCATATTTGACCTAGTAATACTGCAGCTTAAGTTTTTAAGAAGCTCTTAGCATTTTAAGAAGCTCTTCTGGACAGTAAAAAATTACAGATACACAGGAGGACAGGTTCAGACATAAAAGACCTCTAAATGGGTCACAGTGTTGGAAAATGTACATAGGCTTGGGAGAAAGAAGAAAAAAGTATAGAGAATTAGAAAAGAAATAAATGGTATTAAAGAAACAGTAAAGTCTTTAAAGAGACACCTTATAGACAGTCATCGATTAAAGGAGTAAAGATAATAAAATAAATTTTAAAAAGTCATAGGGTGAAAACAAGCCGTGTAAAGATAGAATATAAACAGAAAGTCTGGATTATGTATATTAATGTGTTTTATTTAAATTTTTTTGACTGTGAAGAAGCTAAGTACAGAGAGACATTTCATTATACGGACTGCTAAGCTAAACCAGCATATATGTTCTAAAGGCACCATGACTTCTAAATTTGGGCCTAAGGATATGTTGCTTTGGAAAAGAGGTTCTTCTCTTGTTTCCACAGGGGATGAGAACCTGTGGATTGATTCCAGGCTGGTGTGGTTTGAAGGAACAAGACCCCCAAAGGTTACCATGAACATCCTTCTCAAAATTGCTTTGCCCAATAAACAGCAGGAAGTAGTTTGGATGTAAATATGCCCATATTCCCAAATATTGTTTATAAATGCTCTTTTACATTTAAAGGGGGATTTGCTATAGAGATTTGCATTGATATAGATCTTGGTTTATTGAGGTCAATCTTGTTATATGTATATTTCTGCTCTTGATTAAGGTATTGTGTTTCTGTAGTTCATTTTAAAAATGCAATGTATAATTAAGCAATATAAGTTAATAGATAATCATGTATAATAGTCAAGCTTGTAGTCATGTTAGTTATATTTTCTAGCTGTATAGGGATATATTTCAGTTAGATAGGTATTATTCAATTTTTTTAGAGACCTTCAGAATATGTCATTTAAAAATGTTTTAATAAATTAGGATCTTTTATGACAATGAGACACATCTGCTCCTGGCAGGACCAATTACTTCAAGATGAAGATGGGCATCAAAGAGTCTTCTCATGGAGTTTGCTAGCCATTTGGGCAAAAAACTGATCCTGCCTGGATTGCTGAACTGGACATGCAGGACCCACAGAGAAATGACTGCTGAACTTGCCTGAAGGTGAAACAATCTTTTGGGGTTCTTACTTCATGAGAGAGTTTGCCAGACATTTTGCAGGACACAGAAGAAAAGGACTGACAAACTGCCAATATAGGCAGAACTTTGAAATTTCCTGCTTTATAGAAAAGTCTGCTGGATACTATGGGCCTGTAGGCTGAAGATGGATTCCCCAATGATACAGAAGAACTTTGGGTGACTATCCAGGTATTGAGATGTCTCTGTCAATTCTAGAATTTTGGAAGTTGCTTGTAATGCGCTTCTTGTTCACTTAAGTAATATTTTATCCCTCTGGAGTCTTTGATAGAGTTGAAGAATTTATAGATATAGATATAGTTTTCTTTAGTTATGATAAAAGATAAAGTAGATATAAATATTGTAACTGTAATGTAATTTTACTATGTTAATGCCTTCCTTTTTATTTAAACAGAAAAGGGAAAATGGTGTGGGAGGTCTTTCAGTCTGTGTGTTGCTTTTATTGGTTAATGAATAAAGAACTGCTTTGAGCCTATGGCCAGGGCAGAGCAGAACTAGGTGGGAAAAGCTAGGCTGTATGCTGGGGGAAAAAGGGCAGAGTCAGGGAGAAGCCATATATCTTCTGCCTGAGACATATGCTAGAAACATTACCTGGTAAGCCACTGCCATGTGGTGATACACAGATTAATAGAAATGGGTTAAATTTATATATAAGAGTTAGCCAATAAGAAGCTAGAGCTAATGGGCCAAGCAGTGATTTAATCAATATAGTTTCTGTGTGACTATTTTGGTTCTAAGCTAGCCAGGTGGCCAGGAACCAACAAGCTGCTCCCTTCTCCAGGATTACTTCATTGTAGCCATGAAGAATGTGGAATCTGTTCTTCTGTTATTCCTGTAGGAAAAGAGAATCCTTTTATACAATGCCAGTGCCTATATTTTAGTGCAATTCCCATGTGATCCTGCCCCTATGTTTCTTGGCATAACACATATGTTCTCTCTCTTCTTTTGAGTTTTTTCAGCAGTCATGTTCTGTGCCCTTTCTTTATAATTTTGTTCCCTGGCTTATCCTATTTCACTGTTATTATTTAACACATATGACACTGATTCTGGAAGGATTTTCCAGTTGTATCCTCCAATTATATATTAAACTCATAACTTCCATTACTTAATTTCCCACAGGAGTCTGTCATTCCTGCACAGGGGACAAAGGATAATATCTCCCCCCAAACTATCAAAAAATTTGTGATTGATGGTTTTATAACAAAATAAAGATTAACAAATATTTAACACAGCTACTTTTAAAAATCAGATTTAGGTGATGTTGGGGATAAATCCTAAGATTTAGCTGTATTTCTATTGTAAGTTTGATTAAAGTGATTCATCGTGGTAATGAAACATGATTTAGAGACACAACATGACTGTCTGTAAAGAAACTATTAGGTCACTTGTGTGCTCACTTTCTTCTTTCCCTAATACCTGAAAGGTGTAGGTCTTATGGCATTTAAGGAAAGTAGACAAGAGAGTGAACTTCTCAGCCTTCATCATATGCTGGAGATAAGCTATGGTGAAGAGAATAGGAGGAGGAAAGAAGTGGATGGGAGGATGAGGACTCATTTTGAAGGCCATCCTATCTCCATCAACTGAAGTGGAAAGGGATCCATATACTATTGGGCATTGTGTCCTGAGTTACTGTACCTTCTATTGAGTGGATCCTTTTGAAAAGCAAATTTATCTTTTATCATTTCACTTCTAATATCTGTTTCAGTTTTTATGCAAAGTACTCATATACATTCTTGGATGCTGAGCTGAACAAAATAACTGAAAAGATTCAGAAGGGGAGTCAAGCAAGTCAAACTCAGTGAGCAGGTGCTCTACTTTGTCTACTTGGAATTGATTTTCAAAGGTTAATAATGTGTTCCCAGTCTTTGTTGATTTATTCAAATCTATGATGATGATTGTGTTTAGAGAAAACACTGGGGTGGGAAGAAGTTTTCTTTGGCAGAACACTTTCTAATTTGTAAGCTGGCAAGTGTAACTGGCACAGCAAGAACATATGACTATGGGTTAGCAATCTGAACTTGTAATGGCTATTATTAGTTGTTAACTTGACTACATCTGGAATGAACTACATTCAGAAAATGGAGAACACACCTATGAGATTTTATTCTTGGTTTGAAGTGGGTAAATCCACTTCTAGTCTGGACAAATACCTTTAATACAGACCTTGAGACAAGAAACCATATGCCTTCAATCCTGCTGTTGATGAAGAAACACACACCTTTCATGAAGACATGCCTTTAGTCTTGGCCATACTTTCTTTGCTCTTTGCCTGCTTATCCTTGCCTCTCTAGCACTCTCATTCCTGCACGGCATTAGGGTCTACTTCTTAAGGAGTCCAGTATATAGTGAAGACAATTTGAGAAATCTAGTCTTGTGGACTTAGCAACTACTGGTTTCTTGGATTTTCCACTCACAGCCAACCATTGTTGGGATAGCTGGACTGCAGCCTGTAATTCCAATAAATCTCTTTTATATGTATACAGAGAAACTCGTTTTATAAGTCTGTTACTCTAGAGAACCCTGACTAATACAGAACAGGAAGAAAAGAAAACATGCTTTGTTACCAGTATTCCAAGATATAATATATGGAGTGTTATTGAAACACCTCTGTCTCTGTCTCTGTCTCTCTCTCTCTGTCTCTGTCTCTCTCCCCCTCCCCCCTCTCATGTGTGTGTGTGTGTGTATGTGTGTGTGTGTACTCACTTGCACATCCTATGTTGGTATCATCCAAAGGCTGAGGTTATGAAAGCATCATAACTGGCTATATATTATAAGAATAATCTTACTTCTTGGAACTACTAGAGGTGATTTTTGGGACAGGCATATTGCCAAAGCTATAGTCCCTAGAACGCAGTGGGAATTTTGTCATTAAGTAGCTGATGTAGAATTTAATTAGAATAAAAGTGGCAAAAAGTGGTATAATTGTGAAGGTAATTTACATCCTAATCTATACTTTGGTCAATTATAATGAATGGAAAAAAGCATATTCACTCATTTTGTATTGCATTTGCCTGCATGGCCTTAATCTTGAAGGACACAGCCTTTTCTCCTTTAGCCACACTGAGTTGCAGCTGCAAGCTGCAGCTCTCCAACCTGCTTTGTTTCCCTTGCACAGCAGCCTAGCATCCTTCTGATTAAGAGGACCAGGAGTCCTGCACATTGCCAGTAGATGCAGACAGAAAAAAAAAAAAAACAGTGCTTTCTTTCTTTTATCCCAGGTATTATGTAAGGCACATCAGGGAAGTTGTCCATAATTGGCATTCAAGTGGTAGGGGGAAAGAAGAAGGAACACAGAGAATGTGCCAGGCTCAGCTGCACTGATACCACTGTCTAGAGAGAGCTCCTGCTCCAGCTGATCCCTCAATGTGTGGGAGAATCACTGCAGGGGTGGGTGAGGCACACAGGGAGATAAAAGCACACGTTTCAAAGGGAAGGATTAGAAAATCCAGCTATATCTCTTAGCCAACTTGGAATATAAGAGGTATAGGTTATTTTTCCTTATTTTATATGAACAGGCAATAATATTTCAAGGAATAGAGAGTGACACTCTATCTCTTTTTTCTTTTTTTTTTTATTCTTAATTTTTTTTTTATTAAGAAAGAAAAAAAAATTTTCCGCCTCC
>NC_022012.1:12317628-12334334 GCF_000317375.1 Microtus ochrogaster | reverse complement strand
TGGACTGAGCTCCCAAAGTCCCAATGAGGAACAGAAGGAGGGAGAAGATGAGCAAGGAAGTCAGGACCAAGAGGGGTGCAACCACTCACGGAGACAGTGGGACTGATCTATTGGGAGCTCACCAATGCCAGCTGAATTGTGACTCTATCTTTTTTTTCTACCTGATTTTCTCTTTCTCCATTGCTGACATGTATAAAATCCTACAATAATCTGGTAAACTAGGGTTTAATTGTTGCAGTCCTTACGTTGGTACTGTAGAGCACTGTTCAATCTCACGTGCTCAGCTGCCTGCTGGTAACTCTTTATGACATCATATCCTTACCTGTGTTTACATAAATGCAGTCCTTCTAGTTTATGCAACCATCACCTCTGTAGTTTTTCCTTCCTTAGCAGTCATTTACTTGAGATAAATAACTTTGGTGAAAGTCTATACATTTTATGTATTTAAAATTTTTTTGACAAGTTGTAATATAAAACATATGCAAATATAGTTTAGCACTGTGATAAAACAATATATAATAAAGTTCTTATTTTAGTGCTTATGCTGAAATTGTAAACTGATTGCTTACTTTAAAAAAAAAAGAAATGGACTCTTTCCAGGAGCTTGTAACACTATCATAATGTAACTTCGAAAGTACTCATAGTCTATAACAATCCCAACAATGTTTAAAAGTCCAAAGTTCAAAGTCTCTTCTGTGATTCATAAAATCTTTCCACAATAATCCCCTATAAAATCAAAATCGAAAAGCAGATTACATACTTCCAACATGTAATGAACAGGATATATATTACTATTCCAGCACATAGGAAAGGGAATTTAGTGAGGTAATACTGGACCAAACAAGACCACAAACCAGCTAGGCAAACTCCAAATTCTGCACCTCCATGTCTGATCTTCAAAACGCTCTCCACCTCTCAACACCCATTCGTCTTTGTTGACTGCAACATGCTTCTTTCTCTTGTCCTGGATCTACTCCCTGCAAGCAGCTCTTCTCAGCAGGTATCCCACGACTATTGAATCTCTAACACTTTTGGTTCTCTAAGGCAATATAGGCTTCAGCGGCACAGTTTCTAGCAAAGACGTCTCTACTAGGTCTCAATTCAGTGACACCCCTGACAGATCCTGGCCACAGTTACTTTGTTCCGTAACTCCTTCCCCCTATCCTAACTCTAAATCCAGAACCACGTGGCTAAAGTTGCCATATTCTGCTGCTTGCTGGGACTGGAACATGGCTCCTTTTTCAATTATATCTTCACTACCTTTCTATTTTTTGCTGGCTAAGCTGGGGTGTCCTGAAACTTGCTCTGTAGATGAGTCTGGCCTGAAACTTAGAGATCTGCAGGCCTCTGGCTTCCCAGTGCTGGGGTTAAAGGTGTGCCCCACCGTATCTGGCTCTAAACTATTATATTTAGTTCCTTTTCAAAAGTGAGAAACTTAGCTGGGTGAGATCTTGCCCTGAGGACAGCACTCTCTTTCTTTCCCTCTCCCTTAGATATCATGGATGGTTGTGAGTCACCATCTGGTTACTGGGAATTGAATTCAGGACCTCTGGAAGAAAAGTCAGTGTTTTTAACCACTGAACCATCTCTCCAGCCCCTTGTTTCATTTCTTATATATGTTTATCTCTTTGAACATAGAATTTAGCTCTATGCTACCCCCCGGCATTATTTTTCTCCTCAAAATTTTTATTTTGTGGTTTACCCTAGTCAGCTTGCCCCTTTTCATTATAAATATTCCTTAAAGGGAACACTAAAAACCACATGATAGAGTCTATACTAGGCTGTTTTGAGATTTTCTCTTTCAACAGAATTAATCCACAATTCTTCATTTTTAGCCTCAGGCAGACTCTTCAGACAAGGGCAAAAGACAATTCATAAAAATGTCTCAAGAATGAATCTACATAATGGCTAAGCTATTTGAATGGTTAAAAAAACGGAATGATAGGCCTGAAAAAAGAATGGCATGCTCTAGCGGGGGGTGGGGGACACACACATAGACTTTAGAAAAGGTGGAGGCTTATCTTCTGTTCCACGAGCCTGAGTCTGTAGGTTGTTAGAATTGTGTTCATTATTCTCCATGAAACAGCAGAGCTGTATGCTCCAGGGAGAGCAGATGAAAAATCCAACTTAGATCTTCTTCTCCACCTTGTTCCCCACCTCATGATAAATTACTAGGAGATGGATAGCTCAAGTTCACCTTTTCTTCCCTGAACTTCCCCCTTCCCTCCCTGCCTCTCCCATGCTCTGCCCAAGCCATCAATCTTCTGTCTTTGTCTTCTACTGTATCTTTTCTTTATGGTTTTCTGGGATAAAAAATGGTTTTAATACCACATATTTGTCTCATGTGGAAACTATATGTTCAAGTAACTCAGGATTAGTTGCAATATTAGGGATAATTTTCACTTATTATTTATTTCTGCACTCCCAAGGCACAGAAACTTTTCCAAAACAACTTGATAAGAATTAAAATATTTTTTTTTTGATGCAGAGACTCCCCCTATGCAGCACAGATTGTTGATGGGATTACAGGTATGTGCTATCACAATCAGTTGAAGACATTGTGCTAATTTCTTTCTACTAAAATTGTAGACTACAATCAAGAAAATTGTATTTCAGGAAATGTTCAAAGTTTCTGTTGTTTATGCTTTTATTCTCATTGTATTATGGGTAAGCTGGTAAATACAACTTAAAACATGTGTGTAGTGCAGAATTATATAATGGAATTTAAGTTAGTTTTCTTTTAAAGAAATTTCTTCTGCTTTAGGGACTGGCTAGTGAGTGAGTTATAGTGGAAATTGTTGAGTATGTCTACTGTAGATTGGGAGGATGGGGACTCATACATTTAGAGAAGGTACTGGAACTGGCCACTCATTAAAAATCTACTTCACAGAGAAAATGTAGCAGAAACACTAATTACCACCGGGGACACTTTATCTCTTAAGATCTATACATTATAGGAAAATTTCTACCCACCTAGAAAAATAAAAATATCGGGGCTGTCCTATATAGGTTTAACTAGACAAAGAAGTCATTCAAGGAGACAGTGACCTGAAAAACCCTCGTTGCCATAGGCAGATGGGTACTCAATAGAATGACCCCAAACCCAAGCTAACTTCACACAATCTTATTTCCTAAGACTGAATTTGTGTGATCCAAATGGGTTGGCTCCTGTCTCCAGTAATCTACCACAGAAAATAGTTTTCCCTGAAGTGAGATAACTTTATACTTACTCTTTGCTTCTTTTTTTCTATGTTGTATTTAAAAATACAATATTCATGAAGTTGAGAAGAAAAACATGTGGGGGCTGGATTCAGAAAGGGTTGGAAAGGGGCAGTTGGAATGTATATGATAAAAATAGATAATGTATGTATGAAATTCTCAAAGAATGAATAAAATATTTAAAAATACGTATCACTCAATCAGAAATCCTCAGAAATTTGTTGGTAATATGGTAAGATTTGTGAAATATAAGTATGTGTGTATCACAAATATGTGTGTGTCTAAGTGCATGTATATATATATATATACACACACACTCACCAGAATTTTTAAAATAAACACAGTGTAAAAGACTTTAAAATAATTGCATAAATATGGTAATAGAAATAAAAGATGCTGACAAAATTTTTGGTATATAATGTATAGAACAAAAATTCTAGAACTGAAAAAATAGCAATTTAAGGGGCTTAATTTTCATCACATATCATAAAAAACTTGAAAATAAACAAACAAGAAGGTTCACAAAGACCAGGGAGATGATTCACCAGTTAAGAGCCCTTGTTCTTTTTTTTTTTTTTAATTTTTATTGAAGATTTCCACCTCCTCCCCTCCTCCCACTTCTCCCTTCCTCTCCTCCCCTCTCCCCTCCCCCTCCCTCTCCAGTTCAAGGAGCAGTCAGGGTTCCCTACCCTATGGAAGTCCAAGGTCCTCCCTGGTGAGGTGAGCATCCAAACAGACTAGGCTCCCACAAAGCCCGTCCATGCAGTAGAATCAACCCCCCAGCACCATTGTCCTTGGCTTCTCCGCCAGCCTCCACCGTCAGCCACATTCAGAGAGTCCAGTTTGATCACATGCTCCATCAGTTCCAGTCCAACTGGCCTTGGTGATCTCCCATTAGATCAGTCCCACCGTCTCAGTTGGTGGACGCACCCCTCGCGGTCCTGACTTCCTTGCTCATGTTCTCCCTCCTTCAGCTCTTCATATGGACCTTGGGGAGCTCAGTCCAGTCCTCCATTGTGGGTCTCTTCACCAGATGAAGGTTCTATGGTGATATGCAAGATATTCATCAGTGTGGTTATAGGATAAGGCCAGTTCAGGCACCCTCTTCTCTGCTGCCCAAGGAACAAGCTGGGGACATCTCCGTGGACACCTGGGAACACCTCCAGAGTCAAGTAAGAGCACTTGTTCTTGTGGAGTATCTAGATACAGTTACAGCACCCATGTGGTAGCTTAGAACCACAATAACTCTAGTTCCAGGAAATCTGACATTCTCTTTTGACCTCCATGGGCACCAGACATGTACATGTTACTCATGCATACATGCAGGCAAAACACTCATGCAAACATTTGTAAAAGGTCATGGGAAAACAATGGAGAGAATGCATACAGAGAAAGTATGTAAAACAACAGCAAAAAAATTTGGCATAGGTGGGATAAAGAGACTTAAATGTCAGCCAAGCACGGAAAAGGAATGGAAAGTCCACTAAGGAGGAGAAAGAGAAAAGACAAAGGAAAAAGCAGTGGTGGTAGAAACGGGGTGTAATAAGATCAAGAGGAAGCAATATTTTTAAAGACAACAGTTTGGGAGTCCTTTCTACAGCATAAAAGATATTTTGTTATTAATTCTTAGAGATCTATGAATTTTACACCGATGTGTGTCAATAGAACTTCAGTAACTCAAGGTAAAAACTGGGGCACATAACTTACAGTGTGAGTTACTTCCATTCTCTATAATTCAAGCTATGATTATTTGCATGACTCAGAAAGGCAAAGTAATAAGACTTTAGTAGAATGCTTGCTATACTATTTCCTCTGACCCCAAAATATACAGTTACTAAATGATTATTTCTTTTAATTCACAAACAGAAAACGGGATTTAGAGCATTTTGCTAAAGTCCTTACAGGGAGAAATAGATGTGCATGAAATGTAATCTGTGCTGCTTATTATGAACCCTAAACTGTTGATCACTGAGTTCTACAGTACTTTGGTCATGTCTTTGTTGAATGAAATCTGATTGCCAAGTTTATAAACATTATTATATTTCCAAATGGACGTTGTGGTTCCTTTATCACTCATTCACTCATGTATTCATTACTTGGCAAATTCTGCAACTCTTTTATATACTCTTCACCTTAATATATATTTTTTATTTTCTTGCGATCCACGACTGTGAAGATACTGAGATTGCCATTGGTTTCCAGCTAACATGTTGGATGGTCAAATTTTCATGCTACTAATAGAGAACATAGAAGTCTGGGTCAAGGGCAAATGAAATGATCATCACCAGCTGAACACACAGTGTGATTTCTGTTCTGTGTGTCTCATTTGCCTCTTCAGTTTCACACAGAGAAAGAGTAACTGGAAAGTCTGTGACACTGTAGGTTTACATCCCTTCCAAGGCAGCCCAAACTTTTGAAAGAAACCCTAACTCTCTTAGCACACTGTTACTACCTGCCCAGCTTCTCTCTGGGAGAGTAATTTATATTATACCTGGAATCCTAGAAGCCCATCATCTGCGCTGGAAAGAGTTGTTGTCTGTGGTTTATATCGAGTGTATTTGATAGACAAACATCCTTGGAAGAATCCCAGAATAAAAGACTGTAGAACCACTGATGGTAAGAAGCAAAGAAACTATCCCTTCGCCCCATAAAAGGCCCATAATCAGGAGCCAGACAGACACAATCTCTTCCTTCTAGAGTTTACCATCCAAAGAACAGAAAATGCACAGCAATGTTAAAATAATTTCTTGTTTCAAAGCTGTAACACAGAGAAACCCTGTCTCAAAAACCCTAACAATAATAGTAATGATGATGATGATAGTAATAGTAATAATTTGAATTTATTACTCTGTGTTAAACATTATCAGTGATGAGGAAAATATTGAATAGGCAAGGGAGTTATGATCTGGGAGTACAGTTCAAATTTAATTGATCAGGGATAGATAGAGAAGATGAGACGACAGCATGCAAATGATTAAAGGAAAATTTCTCAAACGCTGCATTTTACTTTCATTCTTATTTAGCTGCCTGGAAGAAATATAAAAGCATACTTTATATTCCCAGTATCATTCATTTTCAGAATAAGAAGCATGCAGAGAAAAAACATTTTCTAAGATTTCAATTTGTGGATTTTACTTTTATAGGTAATACAAATCCATATATAGATCTGGAATTAGTTTAACAGCTGCATTCAATCCCTAAAATTTAGCCCTGCAAAAGGAATTCTCAGTCCCCAAAGTCCTTTTCACTAATTTATAATCTCTGTGGTACCCACTTTACTATAAATTATAAACCAACTATTCTCAAGAGAAGCAAGAAAAGACACCTGATTTTAAATCCCCTGACATTGGGGTCAAGTTTTCAAGTCAGTAACGTAGAGAGGTACTTGCTCCAAATCTTTATAAAGTTGATTTTTCTGTGTATCAGATCTATTCTGTTCGTTGCCTACAATTCTTTCCCACCTCACAGTACAGACAGGCAAGCAGGCTCACCTCTGGGACTCAGCTGGAAGGTTGGGTCACTTTATAAAAAAGTATCCTTCTGTGTATACTGAGAGAATAAGAAGCAATGGCTAGGGAAGAGGAAAATCCTGCAAGCTCTTGAGGACAATAGACTCCACAATGAGGTGTGATGAGAAAATATAAAAGAATATTTTACAAGGATTGGACAAAGCATGCTCAGAGATATAGCCTCATTATAGAAATTTATAGTGACATGGAGTTGGATATTATATACACAGCATTCATAAATATATGAATTAGCTTTAAAGACAGTGAAAGTTAAGGTACTGCAAATAATTTACTAAAAGAGATTTTTTGTTGACTCAGCAACTAGATTACTTACTTGGCAGAGAGTGCAAAAATTACAGTTATGGTTGTAGAAATGTTCCTCCTATCACTTATTTTTCAAAATAGTTATATTTATGACCAGAAGTTTTGCAAACTCTAGAGTTTGCAAGCACTAACCTCTCAAGTGATCACTTAACAGTGTGTTATTTACAAATGTAGATTGGGACTTGAGTGCCCTGAAGGGGCAGCTACACTTTCTTGTACACAATGTGGAAGTCTCCTCTGTGTGCTGTGATTACTATTAATGAATAAAGAAACTGCCTTGGCCTGCTGATAGGGCAGAATTTAAATAGGTGGGGAGGACAGGACTTAATGCTGGGAGAAAGAAGGGCAGAGAGGGACACCATTTATCTGATGCCAGAGATAGATGTGCTGAAATTTTGCTGGTAGGCAACGACCTGGTGGTGATATACAGATCAATAGAAATGGGTTAAATTAGTGTAAGAGTTAGCCAATAAGAAGTTAGAGCTAATGGGCCAAGCAGTGATTTAATTAATATGGTTTCTGTGTGATTAGTTCAAGACTGGGCAGCCGGGAATCAACGAGCAACCCCCTCTCTCCAACATGGCACATGGACTGATATCTACTTTCAGAAAATCCATGTACTACTTGTCACAAAGAAGTGTGGAAATATGGTTTCCTGTGCATTCGTTAGTTAATTAATCTCTGCTTTTTTTATAGAAGGTTTTCAGGTAGAACAGGGTTGTCTCCAATTCAGTAGATATTTAAACTTGTCTTTAAACATCAGATTTTACACCTTCATTTTCCTGAGTACAGTATTTACAGATGTGCAGTTACACCTGACATAGTTTCCTTTTAAAGTCAAGAGAATAAGCACAAAATAGAGGTTATTCTTACTTGAATGATTCTATGTAAAATAAATTGCATTCATTTTTATTTTATTTAATGATATTAATTTAGCTGACATTGATTTTATATTATCTTATATCAGAATTTGACCATGCAAGAACCACAGTTTTCAGAATTTAAGTGATGTTCTATTTTAGCAACACTAATTTTTAAAACCATTTGCTTTGTGAAATACAGCATATTTCAATTAGCTCTATAACCCACTTAAACAGTTAGTACTCATGTATGTGAGTAAACAGAAAAGACCATGATATTAGGAACAAAGTAAAATATTTTAGATGCTAAGAAACAATTATGTCTGAAAAATTACACGAGAATTTGCATGACTATGCTGAAGTGATTGTTGAAATTTTTCTGGCATAAAATATACATAAGTAATATATGAGCAAGAGGAACACCCAGGCATTGTGTAATAGGCAGATGGGGAATGAGACCCAGGAAACCACAAATTAAATTGCTGTCATATATAGTAATTTTTCTAATTCTTGAATTTTTGATTGGTCGAGAGTTTTCGAATAGCAGTCTACTTCATCCAAATTTAAATATTGGTAAAAATACAAAAGAAAATCACATAATTAATACTATAGGTTCATGCACTACTGCATAGCATAAAATAATTTGTGTTTAAAATGTTATACATAAAATATGTATAAGAATGAATGTTTTCAATTTTGTAATGTTATGCATTAATTTGAAAAGCATATTTCAAAAACGCCTGCTCTCATGAGGTGATGACTCATGTTCATTCTCAATGCAAATCCCTATTTGTATTCAAAAAATGCTTTTTGTAGCAAGAATTTTAAATTATACCCTGGCAAACATTTTTGTTTCAGTTATAAAACAAAGTAAATTCACTATTTAGAAAATGGTAGAGCATTTCAAGGAACACAATCTATAAAATTAGATAAATTATTTAAGGTTAGGTCCTAATTAGGCTTAATAACATCAATAATTAACATTTCCCCAAATTATAGTAGAAATGCTTTACTCTTTCCAAAGAGCTTTCATTCCATTTCCTTACTAGATATTCACATCAACTCTCTGAGGTTCTTGGAAAAGCATTCAACTCATGTACTCTGTGAGAAAACACAATCTTGAGGCTGTATGCTCACAGGTTATTTATTATACAAGCTGTAGCAGAGGATAGGTGAGCTGAACCCTCTGGCAGCTCTGTTTTCATAAGCCCATGAAGGAACCGATGTAAAAAATCCGAACAGATTGATGTATGAATCTTGCCTTTCAATTACTTATTTATCATCTATGATAGCTTACAAGTAGCAAACTAAAAAAAAATACTATAGTTAAATATAATTAGACAGAGTGGAGAGATAAAAACAAATTATTTCAATTTGGACTACAGGTTGACTGTGTTTTTGCTATCTAGAAGAATCTGTGAATAGTTCACAGGAAAGGAAATGAGAACATTGAATTGAAATAGGAAAAACTTATTAGGGTAATGTTGAAAAGAAGGAAAGGAGGGAGAGGGAGAGAGGAAGGAAAGAAAAAAAGGAAGGAAGAATGAAAGGAAAAAAGGAAGGCAGGCAGACAGGCAGACTCCTGCACAGAGCAAGAAGATGACAGAATTGTCTAATGAGAAAATACTCATCTTTCACTTTGAAATTATACATATATATTATACATTTCCTGATAGCTCATTTGGTCCCTAGTGCAGTAATTATTTTTCTCACCATGGGATACAATACCTGAAATAAGCTACTTAAGAGAGGAGAGACTTATCTCCATTAACAACTGATCAAGCCTAGAGAAGCAGGCATATGGAGACTCACATTTCCATAAACTAAAGGACAGACAGGAGACAGGCAATAACATCTACCTGCTCCAGTGATACTTACATCACAAAGTTTTTTTTTTCTCTTTCACAACGGAGATTTTATTTATTGGTTGAGGAGTAAAGTACACAGACATTTCAATTCTTAAAACATGTACCCAAACTCTAAGGAGTCATACATTGTGTTCACGTACCCAAAAGAGCCATGTGTTGTTTCTCTTTGAACTTATTCCAAGTGATGCTCCACGCCCAAACTTGGCAAGTCTTCCCCAAGACCTCACATAATAAGCTGCTCACAATCCTCAACTCCACTGACTCACCATTGTATGCCACTCACAGGACACAATCTCAAGTTCAATGTTTCACAGCACATTGTTACACTTGTTAGGAAAATGGACTGCCATAGGCAGACAGTCCTGACAGGGTAAGGACCAAGGAGTGGGTTTTTAGCCAACAGTTCTACGAAACACGACACCGGATATAACGGAAAATATTCCAGACACAAACGCACGACCGAGACTCCAAATTACCACATAGTATATGCTTTGTGTTGTAGGATATAAAACTAGCCCCCTCTACAGAATGTTATGGTGACCCCCGTGACAGTCACAAAGTTTTTACAACCTCATACAACAGTGTCACCAGGTAGGAAACACTGTTTGAAATCATGAGCCTACAGAGACATTTCATGTGTTCAACTCATGTGACCTACTAATAAGGAAATGGCTGCCTCACTGCTGTTTATTTCTGAAGATTTGATAGCCATATTAAATTCAGCTGAAACTGGAAGTTAGGACTTGCTGTGGTACAGGTGTATGTACAGCACAAGGAAACAAAAGGAAAGAGCACTTGGTTGACCCTGAGTGTGGAAAGAGATATACACATTCTTCTTTCTCTTGTTTGCCCGACACATGATCCATTTAAAAGGATTAAAAATTACATAAGAGAGATGAGGAAGAAACCTAGCACTACCATTGCACCTAAGTACCTTATCTCAATAGAAACGTGAACATGAATATTGATTATCCATTTATAAAATTTCTAGAAATAATTGATGTGGGATGAATAAGAAAGGAGTCTTCCTTCTGTTTCCTTCCTTTCTTCTTCCTTCTTTCCTTTTTTGTTTTCTTCTCTCTTTCTCTCTCTCTCTCTCTCTCTCTCTCTCTCTCTCTCTCTCTCTCTCCTCCTCCTCCTCCTCTTCTTCCTCCTCCCTTTCTTTCTTCCAACTCTTGGATTTGTATTTTGTCCAAGTACAACTGTTTTAGCTAAAAATAGACAGCTGACAAAGACACTCATCTTCTAGGAATTTAGAGTCTTGCATGATAACAGAAGGAGTCATGTTCTGTGAGTACCCAGGAGGCAGCAGCTGAACTGCTGCACAATGGCCATTATAGGCCAAGTGAACAGTGAGGGGGTTTACTCATTGTTTAGGATAAAAAGATGAAGAGATAGTAGGAGACTAAGAGAATGTAGTGGTCAATACTGATTTTATTGAAAACTTGATAGGATCTACAATCACCTAGAAGATGAGCATCTGCTATACCTAGTTGTAATTACCTAAATTAAATTAGGCCCAGGGCATATTTGTGAGCGGTTGTCTCCATTCGGTTAAATAAGGTGAGAAGAATCAATTTAACCATGAGCACCACTACCCCATGGTCCTGGATTGGTTTAAGAGGAGAGTATAAACTGAATATGAGCATTCATTTCCCTCTGGTTCCTGAATTCAGATGTGGTGTGAGCAGCTGTTTCCTCATATTCTTACCCCCCCATGACTTCCCTTCTATGACAGACTATATCTTTACATTGTAGGTCAAAGTAATCCTCCCTGTGTCAAGTTTCTTTTATTTGGTGTTTTGTGGAAGCAACAAGACAAGTAACTAGCAAAGAGATGTAGATAGATTATTATTATTGACTTTCAGACTCTTACATCCCATCCCTTCCTGAGAATGATGTCATTTGATTTTAAAGGAGTTCAGCATGTAATTGGAAACCTCTATCTATGGTCCAGTTGTTACTTTAGCCAGGTAAAATTAACTCCTAAAAGTAATGATTTAATTTATGCAACAATGTATTTACCACAATACATATATTATTGACACATGATTACAATTCACTTGGAAAAATCTATAGAATCTATGCTAAATCAGTATTGTTCATTATTTACACAAGACTGAATTGCTGCACAGATTAATACAACAGTTTAACCACTATGAGGTACCTGGCTGCTGGTTAAAAGCCCTAAAATAACTGTTTAGAATTTGAGATATCTTGGACCAAAGCCCACATCACAAAATCTCAAAGATGCCTATGGTGATAGCTGTACTTTCTTCAGATTGTACTTTTGCCATCTGTTTTGCCTATGCCTCACAAGACTAATCAGTTTCTGTCATGTGTCCTCAAGAAGCTATTCATCAGTCTTACCCAGTTGTGAACCCTGTGAATTTCAATAATGACTGGCCTGGCAAGATATGCACAAGTGTACCACAGTGGCATGAATATAGTTGGGGTAACCCCTCACTTTATGACTGGATGAAAAGCTGGCTTCATAGAAGGAAACATTGCCAAGAACTTATGGGTGAGGAACTCACAGGCCCCAGGAGTAATTATAATTAGTTTGATAAACAACCAATATAACACACTCCTCCCTGTATTCATATTATTTAAGTTAATGAGGCTTTTACACCTCATCAAAGAAATTTCTTTATGCAGGTATGGTCTTTAGTGCAAAACCTCACAACCAGTTATAGTGCAGAGAATAAGTGATTAGGAATACTCAGCTACTATAGGGCTCTGTATTATATCCCTACAGAAGAAGGAGAGTAAAGATTGTACAAGTCAGAGGTCAGAAAGGACTAGATCAAAATGCTGTCTTCTGGACATAGCAGAAAACCAGTGCACTCAGAAAGTTATAGACTGGTTGCCTGCACTAAGACCAGTATACTACAAACATAGTACACACTAACACAGAGTATGAAGCTTTCATGAGCTCCCACTTGGAAGTGAAGAGCTATGGACAGTGGGCTGGTGTAGGAGGTCCTTCTGTATTTGTGTTGTTTTCATTGGTTAATAAAGAAACAGCTTTGGGCCTTTTGATAGGGCAGAACTTAGGTAGGTGGAGAAGATAGAACGGAATTCTGGGGGGAAAAAGTAGACAGGGAGAGCTACCATGGAGCTACCAGGTCAGATATGCTAAATCTTTCCTGGTAAGCCATGACCTCATGGTAAGCTCAGATTATTAGACATGGGTTAAATCAAGATGTGAGAGTTAGCCAATAAGAGGCTAGAAATGATGGGCCAGGCAGTATTTAAATGAATACAGTTTCTGTGTGTGATTATTTTGGCTAGCTGGGTGGCTGAGACAAAAAAACAGGCCCTCTCTCCCTCAACAGTGGGTGGCTTCATAGTGAGGGACAGTCAGTTTTTTTTAAGAGTGTGGCTACTGGGAGGTCAGCACACAACATTGGATGGCCTTGTAGTATACAAACAGCACAAATCAGAATTGTTGGATTGTTAAGTTACAATATTTTCTTAAAAGACATTAAGTGGGAAAGAAGAGAGAGGTGAGGTGGATCTGGAAGGAGTTAAGTAGAGGAGTTGGGAATGATATGATCGAACTATGATTGTATAAAATTCTTGAGCAATTAATAAAAGTATTTCAAATGTCTATTTTCCAACATGCTCATTCACATCATTAGGAAACTAGTCAAACACAGAGATGCCACAGGTGATCAATTTCATGGTGTTTGAAATCACAGGGAAAGATAACACAGATGTAGGCATTGAGGAGAGAGAACTGGAGCCATTTCACACTTCTTGGAAAATATAAAATGGTGTTTCTCCTTCAAAAAAAGTAATTTGACTATTTTAAAGAAATATGAACATAACAGCACTTAATAATCTTTCTGCTTCAATGTAAAAAGAGATGGAGAAATAAAACAATAATTCTTATGAAATAGTCTACATGAATGCTTATAGAAGTTTTATTTGTAATATATAAAAGTGGAAAACAGCTTAAATGTCCATTAGTGGAGAAGAATAAATCTGTGGTTTATTGCCATGAGCTCCTACTCACTATAGAGAGTATGTGTTACAATGAAGTGTTGGCTAATCTTTTACAGATGCAGCTAGTGGGTGAAAACAGCCTTAAAGGACCTTAGCTTGTGATGACAAGGGAACGAAGCCAGATGAAACATGAGTGCATCTGTGTATGTCTATTTCTATGCAATCGTGGAGAGTAGAATAACCTACTGATCACAGAAGTAGAACAATGCTACATGATCTGAGAGGAAACACGGGAGAAGACAGGAATGGGCACCAAAGAACACAGAGAAATGATTGAAATGGTTAGCAGTTTCTTGGCTGGAATCATCGACATTTGATTATTTTATAATTTAGATTATTACCTTACCCAGAACACTAGAAATAGTCTCTCAAATTTTATCCTATTATTTTAATTTAGTTCTTTAGTCCATTTCTAGTTAAGAATGTTAGGGCAAAATTCATGATTTGTTTTTAGCATAAAGATGCCCAATTGTTCATGCACATTTTTTTTGTTGAAAATACCACTACTTTGTGTCATTGAAATGCTTTGATTTCTTCTAGCCATACTCACATTTGTATGAGGTCAAAATTCTCATAGTAATAGGAAAATGAAATAGCACAGATTCCCATTCCAGGTTTAAAAGGTCTGTACTGACAGAAAAAAAGAAAAAGCAGTATCGTTGTCTAATTTCCTTTATCAAATTGTCAGTAGCATGAACAGTTCCCACTTTGGAAGCCCAAGGAGCAATATGGCCGACACAAGTGTCTTATCACTCATGTAGGATATTAATGCAATGCCAAGACTCACAGATTCACAGACCTCAGGATAGTAGACAATGACTGATGAACATTGATTTTAGTTGTTGGAACAGAGCCCCATTAGATTGTTGGACAACTTTTAAAAAATGTTCTTAAATTTCTTCTAGATTCTATTATTAAAATTCAGTGTTTGGTCAACACAGTTTTAATGGAGAACAAGCAAGTTTTATTTAATTTTGTTTAAAAGATAGTTTATTTCAATAAGTACAGTTTCTTGTACAAAATAACAAGTTTTGAAGGTTTATAAAAGCTTCCACAGAAAGCTTTTTTTGTGGTATAGTTTGGTTTTTGTTTTGTTTTATTTTAGGAAGCTTCATAATGTATAGTAATCTTCATGGCTGGGAAATTTACAATTCTCTTTTGCAGACATCTCCATGCCCAACACTTTTGGACTGAACTTGCCTGACCTTTCAGATAATAGAATGCATCTCTTATTGAGTTCTCTGTAATGACCTCTGATATTCTGAAAGAGAAATTATGTTAAAACTGTTTCCCGTTTTCTCTTAACACATTTTTTCATTTTGCTTTCTGTACCATGAGAGGAAAGACCTTCGGTTCACTGAAAGCAGACACAGGCAGAAGGGAGCGTCCGTTGCAGCAGCATCTGTGACCCTTTGTTACAGCATCTTTATTATTCTTTTTTTACAGCAGGGTCTTCTTACCAGGGCAAGCTGCTTTAATCCTCCTGACAACAATCACCACTAAGCTGAGTCTATCACTCAGTGGTTTTGCAGGCTCCATCCAACTCCACATTTAAAGAGAGGAGCTCTTGGGGCAGTGCCGTGTGTGAAAGAAAGCAGCGTGTCCTCTTAGACATGTCATGAGCCAAGGGCACCATCTCTTTAAGACTCACACAGATGTCTGAAGCATACCCTCTGTTTATTCTTTTTACTGATTTGCACCTCAGACTTTCCGTTTATAACCAGATATAGTCCATTCTTACACTTAAAATAACAAATTCATTTTTATCAAAGTTATCTTTTACAAAAGACAGGGCTTTTTAAATTATTTTCCATAGAGAAATTTCCCAGACATTTTAACCCTGTGTGAACATTTAATAAATCAAGAATATTTCAAAGTTTGTGGAGGAGTCAAAACCCTCAACCTGGTTTATTTATTTTCTTTCAATAGCCAGTTCTTGAACAAAGGCAGATAGTGCCCTGCTGTAGTTCATTTTGCTCTTGAAGTCTATCTTTGTGTGTTTATCAGACGTCACAGTTTGACTTCCACCTTCCACTGGCTGAACACTGCATTTTCCATCCATGAAGAATCTACCGCTCTATCCCCATAACTCCCCAGTATGGAACATTGTTTTGATGCAATCCCTTAACTTTATTTTTTTTTTATTTTTTATTTTTTTAGAGTCAGGAACTTTGCTTTATTCATTTTTAATGCAATGCAAGTCCACAAAGATTACAAGCACTCGAATCTCACCAACTGAATAAATGGAGAGACATATCGTTTTACCTAACACAGGCTACCTACCCTCTTCTTGAAAACAGAATTCTTGTGTTTCTAGACAACATAGCACAGATAAGATGAAGTTTTGATTTTAGACCAGTCTTTTCAAAATTCTAAACAGCTCATCTGTCTGACACTTTCATTTTTCAAATCTTTGCAAAACTACACTATCTTCCTGTATATCATTTTTTACCTTTATGTAATTTCGTCTTAGGTTGATTGAGTTCCTAAGCATCTCTTCTTTCTTACTTTCAAGCTGAAATTATTTGTGCATTTGATCAATATGGCTCTCAGCAGATGAGATTTTATTTATTTATTTATTTATTTATTTTTTATTATTCCACGGCCACTTTAGCCTCCATTTATTTGACAGATTGGCACCTTGTAAATATGTCAGTTGTCGTAATTGGGCTGCCACAACCACAACTTGACTTCCCCCAGAACCTACTCTAAGGCATTTGTCCTCCTTCTCTTTTCTTCTGTGTGTCTGTGTATCAGACACAGGGCTCATCGATTCTTGGAAGCTCTTCATAATCCTATAGAGTTATCTCATTCTTACAGTTTAATTCATTTTCTCTATCTCTCCAGAAAATTAATTTTTATTTACCTATATATTTGACATATTTAAAAATAAAATTATATTAAAGGGATGTATG